>NC_082603.1:18207879-18247879 GCF_030936135.1 Gavia stellata
ACTTTGGGGTCTGCCCTTGGCTGCTTCCTCGCTTTCTAGAAGTGGTTCTCGCGAGGACATGGGTGCGTGCACGCACGAGGTGGTCCTGGTGCTCGCCTTCCCTTGCAAGGCAGAGCCCTGCTTCTCCCCCAGGTTGCTAGGCTGCCTCCTATTAAGTGATGTGACCAGCATCTCTCTCATGTAATTCTCTTCCTCCCACTGGAAAAACTGTTTGTTTATGTCCTTTAAATAAATATTTAATATCTTTCATTCCTGTTTACTGTGCTTCTTGTTTTTGTTATTGAAGGTGAGGTCAGAGTTCTTTGAGTAGGAAGTGGTGAGAGATAGAGCAAACCCTCCATCCCACAGGAATTTCTTCCATGTATTTCAGACCGGTTCCTAAGAAAGTGCTGTTTTCTGCACAGATGTGCTTGAAGCCAGTGTGAGAAATAGAGCTCTGAAGGACAGCCTTTTCCTGGCATTGCTGGTACACCCTGGGCATGGCTCTGTGGCTGTGCTGAAGGCACAGACAACGTTTGTGGATTTGACTCTGTATTCGATGGGAAGCCGACAGGGAGTGTGGAGAAAAGGTTTGATCTGATCATAAATCAAAATGTAAATGCAAGTGGGGATCCTACTTCAAAGCCCATACAAATGCCTCACAAGTAATTTTAATTTTTTCCACAGCCAGTTAATATTTCTGGGGTATGTGGAGACAGCAGACTGCAAGCACGAGAATGGGCTTTGACCCCATGCCGTGTCCAACTAGTCCTATGATGCTGAGAGCATGTGTAAGAGGATCTGGGGCTCCCAGAGGTCCTCCAGCCTTGTCTCCGATACTGTCTAATGTAAGTTATCAAAGGTCCTCGATGACGCTGGGTCTCCTGTTCTCTTCTGCTTGGACATTCCTACCTCCCAGCTCTTGGATAACTTGCTGTCCAGCAGCATGGGTGATTGAGGGGGGGGGAGAGTCTCCTAGATCTTCCTTGAATGTTTCCACCTTCTACCAAAGATGGAAGGCCTTCTTCACCCATGTTGCTGGAGTTTTAAAGAAAGGGGTCAACCCTGCACCTCCCACCCTCCAGGTAAGTGCTGATGCATGGGATTCCACAGTGATGAGCAGGTCGATGCAGGTGCATTTTATAGTCCAATGTTGCCTGCTCGGAGGAGGGCAGCTGGATTGAAGTCCCTGGGGACCAAGGGTGAGAGATTCTTTATGTCCTGTTGGGGGGCACCGGGAAGGCAAGAAGGGACGGAGTGTCTTCAAGCCCATCAAGGCAGGGGCTTTGCTGGGACATAACACTAAAGAAAAGATTTAGATTGATAAAGTGAACGTGTCTGTTGTGTCAGCAGTTTTGGGAGCGTGGCTCACACCTTTGCCAATGTCACACCTTTGGTAGATCAGAGGCCCTGCAGCTGCCTTGCTCTGGTGGATCACGCATGTGTTCTTGTAGGTCCTATATGAAGATCTTAGAGCAAGAGCAAGGTTTTGGTCCATATAGGAACCACAGTGGCCTATGATTTTGAGGGGGGATTCTTGGAAGAGCAGCAATCCCCAATGACCTGTAGCAGGTGGGCGTCACATTGGTTTTATATAGCTAGGTTCTGTCAATGCAAGTCGTCTCTATTTGACAGAGCCACCCTAAGCCATTGCCAGTGCCTTTATTGCAGGATGACACCATTTATGTGCGTGCCACATGAAACCACATGAACACACTACAGAATTGTATACCAAGTCTGTCTGTTAGAGCCATGGGTTTGAGATGAAAATTCACATTTTCTGTAATGCAGACATGAGAAGTTACATAGTCATGTTTATCATTAGACAGTCATTCTTGCTGCTCAGATTAGTTGTCATACCCTATGTAATAGCTGTTACTAATTGTTTTTCCATTTTTTAAAATTTAGCAATAAGTGAACAGTAAGGTTTTACATAACATTCAAAGAATCTGGTATTCGGAAAGAGAGGGACAATCATTTTGGAAAACAGTCCCTCGTAATTTTGTTTACTGACTACTCAGGGATTGCTGGTTGGTCAGTGAAGCCTCCTCTGCCTGGAGCAGCACTGGGGCTGTTGTA
The DNA here is from genome assembly GCF_030936135.1 of Gavia stellata. Lineage (NCBI taxonomy): Eukaryota > Metazoa > Chordata > Aves > Gaviiformes > Gaviidae > Gavia > Gavia stellata. Next base: position 18,209,938 of record NC_082603.1, read on the forward strand.
CCAGTGATATGTACCGAGTCCAGTGGGATGTTGCTGAGGAGGATGCAGGCAGGTAAGGTCAAGCCTTCATAACCTTGACTACAAGTAGCTTCTCTGTGGGGAAAGTGGCTTTTAACACAAAGGTTGCTGCTTTGCTTTGTTTGTCTTGGTTCTATTATTCAGGCAGTTTTTCTATCTATCTGGCAAACCCCTCCAAACCTGCAGAAGTAGCCAACAACCAAACAGTTAAAAGAAATATCAAAATAAAATATTTCTGATAGATTTCATAAAGGATGAGTTATAGCAGAAAAAATATTTTGGATGTAAATATATTGCACTTCATTCTTCAATCCAGTAATGTATTTTTATTTATCTGAAAAGATTTAAGATGGCCCAAACTGTTTGGATGGCATGTAGAAAGCATTCCAGTTTGACAGAAGCTTGAATTGATTACTTTGCTGAGGGAGGGAAAAAAAAAGAGTTTTATTTAAATCAACTTTAAAGCTTTATTTTAAAGGGCGGATATTGGTAGCTGGAGAATACACTCTGCCTTCCCCTCATATTGCAGCTGGATGGCAATAGCCAGCCTTCACTTATTTATTTATTTCCTGCACAGAGGGGAGGAAAATATAGGTCCATGAATCAATCTAGATAATGGGGAAGGCTGAATGTAATAAATAATACAGTAACAACCCTAAACTAATGAGCTGTTGCTAAGGTACATTTCACAGGCTCATCCTCTATATAAAAAGTCACTAATAATCCCTTGGTGTAATCAGATGATAAAGCTTTGCCATAAGGCAACACCTGTGCAATTAAAGCCGCAGATTCTTTTGCACGTTTCATTAATTTCAGGATTTTGTAAAGGCACAATGACTACACTAATAATCTAGTCTACTTGACTCCATGTCTACTGGAAACAGGGTGTCTAATTAGGTAAAGGTAATTAATTAGAGATAAATGGAGCTAATCAGACTCGGTTAACACTAATTCTCTGAATTAAGACATTTTGGGACACCTACTATTCCACTGGCTTTGATGTTTCCTAACAAACACTGACTTGGAAAGGAGTCAGAAACTGCTATGTTTATTCTGTTGGAGATCGTCGGCTGAGTCCTGCAGCACCACTTGCCCCACTAATCTTGTTGGGGGCCGGCGGGACTCTGAGCTGCACTCACTCCCATGGGTCTGCTGGAAGAGGCATCCCGTCCACCTGTGAGGTGTTGGGGGGTTGGTTTGACACCCCTGGAGCCATTTGGTGTCTTTTTACTGGCTTCTGCCAGGCTTTTGCTCGGTGTGATATTTTCCCCCCAGCCTCTTTCCCTGATGTGGGCAGATTTTTAAATTCTGGGATGTGCTGGTATTTGAAGGGCCACCATAACCTCTGCTGTGGACAGCATTCAAGGTGCAGAATGCAGTGTCTTTCCTCACAGAAGAGAGGAGGATCAAAATAAAAAAAATAAGGCCAATTTAAAAGAAATCTGGATTATTTAGTGAAAGGATCAGGATTTCACAGGTGGTATGTGCATTTCTAACTCTTTGGAGGCCATGGGCCTGTTCTGGTGAGGAATCAGATGCTGCTCATCTTGCTTAGATAACCAACTACATTGGATTCAGGTGCCAGCATCTTCAAAACCAGCAGGACTACTGGGTGGGAGAGAATAAAAGTGAGTGGGACAAAAAGCGAGCAAGAAACCCAGTTGCTCCAACGTTGTGGAGTTCCTGTGTGCCTCTATTGCTAGCTCTGTGTTAGAGGAGTCCCGTTTTGCCTTTTTTCCCAGGTAATTGTTTTTTCTTGGCATGAATTAATGTGTAGTGCTGATGGCAGATGCAGTGGAAAGATGCTGTAACTGGCATATGCCTATACTGAAATGATAGTGTCACCGCCACTAGCTCTCTTAGTGTTTGGGGATGGGATCATGCTGGGCATATAGAGCAAGGGTGTTTAGAAGGTATTGCCTCTTGTCTCTGCATGACGTTAAGCTACAAAGTAGGATGATTTCCCCTCACCTATGGATGGTCGTTTCAGCTGTAAAGCATGGCTGATGGAGAGCTCTTCATCTATCGCTTCAATGCTAGGAAGCGTGGGATGTGCACTCCCTCACACATCTACAGAGGACCGGATATTTTTTTTAACTTGTGTTTCTAAAACACCTAAGCTGATGTTGCGCAGTATGGTACATAAATAACAAGAGTGAGCCAGGAATGAGCCCTTGTAGGGTGAGCTATAGCCTGAGGTAAGTCTCTACCAGCTGAGCTATGCTACCCTCACTAGAGGAGATGAAATAGAAATGTCTGAATACTTTTATTACCAGATACTTTCTGGATTGACCTTTCAATAACTTGTTAAACTTCAGAAAATATTTCTGTTTTTTAGATGTGAAAGACCTGCTGGGTCATATAGTCCACAAATGCACCTCTGGATATTTTTAATCACAGCTTGGTGACTTTGGGCTTTCAGGAGCGGGTGGGGCTTAAGCCCCACTGTTCGGAATAACTTGCGTTTCCAAGGATGGACAAATCCTGGTTAACACTTGCAGAGAGTTGTGGATACAAGGGAACCATTGAGGCCACAGCCTCCCCAGGCTGAAGAGGAGTTTGGATGTGTGTTCCCCATGGACCAGGGAGGGGAAACTGCTGTGGTCTTCTAGCTTGGCTGCACCTTGTTAGCATGCAGCCAGGCCAGACCCCAGGATGAGGGCAGCCACTGCTACCCCAAGCCTTTGGTCAGGGCTGCAGAGCAGTTGTGTTAGCCCAAGCCTGATTTGCTCACAGTAATTTAACCCTTCTTGCGCTATTGAGGTTACCAGCTAATGCAGTCTTCAATCGCTTTTTTTTGTATCACAGGAAATTCAAGAGAGTTTCACACTCCAGCACATCAGGTTTCAAGTCTAGTTGCTAGAACTGTCATCTGATGTATTTGTCTGTTTGAACATAACCCTGTCCGTTGTTTGGGCTTCATATGCTTTGAGGAGGTCCAGTTCAACACCCTGTGCAGGGAAGGTGGGAGATGTCCAGAGGGATCACACAGCTGCTGAAGCCCTGCTTGGGCTGACCACCGTGCACGTGCAGTGCCGAGTGCCTCTCTGGTGGGAGGGTGAGCTGAGTCTCTCAAGTACCTGGAAGGTCTGGCCGTGGCAGAGTTGCTACCTTTTTAAGTTATAGTTGCTCATTGGAGTAACCCAGGTGTTGACGGTAAATCTAGAGGTTGAATGAACTTTTGAAATGACAGTGGCTTTCTGAAGGGAAACTGGCAGATGTCCCAGAAGAGGCAGCTTGTTTGAGGAATGAAATCCATCTTTCCTTTTCCTTCACACATCCGTCTCTTAGTGTCTCTGTGCCAAAAGGTGAAGATGCTGAAGTTCCTGTTGTGTTCTCTGGATGACAGAGCTGCTAAGATTCACTGTCCTCCAGTCTGACACCCCTTGTCTCCTTCAGGGGTGGGCTGAATCAACACCTGCTGGTCTTGGATACCATTGTGAGGCCACTGGATGTCCACAAACTTGTTCAGACGAGTGCTTAGGTAAAGGATGGGATTCATCTCACCTGATTGTGCATAGCTGCATCCAGACTTGCTTTCTAGGCTCCCTTTATTGGAGAGAAATGGGCACTAGCATGGTTACTCTGACCCATTTGGGGTTGCTCACGGAGGCCATGACTCTGTTCCACAAGTGCCTGTTTTCCCCACTGGTGGTGAAAGGTGCCTGGGCAACCTCAGTGTCCGGCCTGCAAGTCCAGCCAGGTGAGACTACCCAGCATCTGCACTGGGCGTGTTGGGGTCTTGAGCAGGTTGGTAATGTCGGGGGAACGGTGCTGTGTGAGAGGTGGGGGGTGAGGGTGTGGAAATCGACTGAAAATGGGAGGGGAAAAAAAATGGAATTTGGACACCTCTGCTGCCTGCTTTGTGTTTGCTGCAGCTTGTTCCATTTCTGTTTCGTTTTGTGAGCGCAAGAATACGTGGAAGAGAGAGCAAAAACACGTGGCAAGAGAAAAGAGATGAGAAACGTTGGGCCCATGGAAAGGAGCGAGTGTTGAGGAGGAGGCTGTGGCTGGGATCTGGGCTGGCTGTTGGCAGCGGGGGCTGAGCCCCCGGGTCCCACGGCAGAGGGGTCGACTGCTCCTCCCCACCAGCCCACACAGGCAGCGCAGCTGTGGGGGGCTGTGCCACGGGGCCCCATGGAGCCCGCTGGCCCTGGCACTTGCAGGGGTCTCGCAGGTGCCCGCGGGGGAGAGGGCTGCCTGCTGCGGGGACCGTGGCACCGAGACCCCTTGCCTCCTGTCATGGTTCCCTGGGGAGTCTCTGGCCCTCAGCGCTGGGGCGAGTTATCGCTCTCGGTGTCCAGCATCTATAGCGCGGTGGAGTGCTAGATGGGAAAGGGCGTTTTATTTTGTTCCTGTATTCAAATGAAATGTCTTGTTAATTTGAAACGTTAAACAAATATTTAAATTACTCAAACGAAAAGGGCAGAAAATTCCTTAGTAATAACCTTCGTTCACCTCTTTTCCCCTCCATTTTTCATTACATCCTTCCCTCTTGGCCTTTGATTGCTGTTTACCAGAGCTGCATCAAAGCAGGTTCCCCCCACGGCTCTGGGCTCCGGCGCAGCCTGTAATCCAGCATCTTGTCAGCCACTGGAGTTTTTAAACTAGCCTCAGTGTTTGTGCCAGGAATTGAACCGCTGTTCTTAAAAGCAGCGGTCGGTTCCCCGCTTTCCCGCGGTACGCGAGGCGGCAGCAGGCCACCTTCACATCTTAATTTCCAATTTTGTAAACACGCTGCAGCGAGCTCCGAGACCTTCCCGAGCAGCTGCCGACTGGCAGTGCTTTCTATTCACACATGAATGTTGACTGTAAACGTTAAATTTTTAAAACAAATGCTGTGCTAAATCTAAGCAACGGCTTGTGTTGTTTGTTCAATATTAGAGGCCTGCATGGAATGAGATTTCTCTAGAACATCTTACTTCACAACAACCCCTATGTTACCTTCCTATAAAGCAATTCAAAGCATTGTTCAGCATGTGGTTTAACTGCACTGCAGTAACAAAATGCTTAATACTTTAAAGAGGGAGTTCTAAAATTTAATAGTTTATTTTATTATTACTCTTTCGGATATAATTAACTAGGGATGCACTTCAAACCGTGTCCTCCTTGCTACTGAAATGTATTTTTATGTTTCACTCTAGGGGAAAAACAAGTCTGTCAGACCATGGGTCTCTCCCTTGATGCACATTATTAGAGTCTTTTTAGAGACAAGCAAGCAATTTTGCTGTCATTGGTCCTGTTCAAACAGAGGGTGTTTATCTATGCAGTCCTCTGGGGAAGGGTGTCAGGGAGGGATCAGCAGCTGACACAGGTACAGCACGCTCATCTGACTCTTCCAGCGGTGCGCTTGCACGGGCCTCGCTTCTGAAGCATCGCTTGTCCGGTACCCTGTCCTGACTCCAGGTAACGCCTTTGGGTCCGGTGCTCAGCTGGGCTGAGGCCCGGTTGCACGCTCCCGTCGGAGAAAAGGGCAACCTGGCCTGGAGGAGATGGCTGTGTTGCTGCTGGGAGGTTCATAAAGTCGTGTCGTAAAGTGGTGCTTGGTGCCCAGCATTGTCTCCTCAAAGTTTGGCTTTAAAACCCACTCCCACCCACCCCCACAGAGCAGAGTCTTCTGCTCAAGTGCACAGGCTTTGCTTTTCACGTGAAGTGAGGCAGGACAAAGTTTCTGTGTGATAGTGCTAAAAGATAAAGCGTTTGTGAATATTATTTCCTATTTTCACGCTACCCTGAATTTGAGGCTTCACACCAAAGCCGTCGCATCTCCCGTTCCAAAGCACCTGGAGCGAAAAGTCTGATCTCCCAGGCTTGTGTGTGGCTCTCCAGCCGGAGGATGGCGAAGCTGCAGCGCTGCCAAGGACTCGCCCCCAAACAGAGGTGGGCAAGTTCCCCAGCTTCCCTCCGTGCGTGCGGGTCCCTGCCCGTGCCTGTGTTGCGCTGGGCCACGCTGCAGGCAGGAGGTCCCTGTCTGCCCCAGGGCTGGGGAGCGGGTGGTCTGCCTCAAACGCAGCGTGGGGCTGCCCCGCGCTTGCTGAAGGGACCTGGGTGTGTGGTTGCTTGTGCGCTTTCCTTTTTGGCAGCTCCATGCTGAGTGAGGCAGACGTAGGGAAGGGAAAGCACTTGGCTTTGCTGTTACAGGGCGTGCTGTGCATCGGCGCCCTGCAGCAGCTGGGGGGGGGTGTGTGCGAGCAAGATATTGCTGAAGACTTTCTTCTGCTCCCCTTCTAGGCATTAGGCGTGTTAAGACTTTTACCTCCTGTGCTATGCAGTTGGTTAAAACCTTGGCAGCCACACAGGTAGGATCCCCTCTCCTCCACCTCCAGTGCCTCTCAGCTGGAAGGCACCCATAATGGCCAGGCTTCTCTCTCGGTGCTGCAGGGTGGCATCAAAGGGCTCGAGAGCTCCCCTCTCCCTTATGGTCACGGTTCTCTGTTATTTCATGTTCGTCCTTGGTTCAGATAGTGGCTTATACTTTTGCTTGGAGACCATTACCAATGCATAAAGGAGTTCAGTTAGATAGATTTTAACCCTTGCTTTAAGAAACTGATGGTAATGACATAAAGCAGTGACAGTCATTGCTACTCCTATTATTCCTTTGAAAGGTGTTCAAATTAAGTTTTAAAAAGCCACTCAGGCATTAAGAATGGCACCTGGCTTTCATGGAGCAGAGTGGCACAAATCTGCTTCATTTTGAGGGGGATGGGACAGGGCTCTGGCTATAAAGCTGTCAATGAGACCCAATAGCTTTTTTTTCTTCAGCTTTGTACTGCTCTTTTGGATGATTCATTTCCCCCCCATGTATTAACTATCACCATCTTTCAGGTTGATGCAGCTACTTCACAAGCACCTTCGTCAGCAAGCAGCCAGCTAACTCTTTGGGGAGTATGGTGGGGACCACATCTGGCAGAGCCTCCCCATCTGAGCAGGAGTAATCCCAACCCCCAAAAACATGAGGGCTGAAGGAGCAACACAGACAGAGCCTGGAGGATCACTCACACCTTTGAATCCTGTGGTCTGTAACTCTGTGATCGTATACTACCTGGCACGTGGGAGGAGCAGGGAGAGCTCATGTTTGGGGTGAGCATGTACCATAACTGGAACACTAGTGAGGTTTGCAGCAGAAGTGCTGGTGCCCGTTGCTTGCGCTGGTGACTGCTGGTGATACCGGCTGTACAAATCCACATGCCCATGCATTGGCTGAGGGTCTCTAGAGTGCCAGCACAGGCAGGAGGAGAAGCCGGGCTCTTAGGGGCAGCACTGTCAATTTAGTGGAAAAAATGAACAAGATGATACAACTTACACAAGCATCCAGTTCCATCTGTCCAGTGCTGCACCAAAGCAGACTCTCCCCGGTGCTGGTGGGGCCCCAGGAGGCACAGGCAGTGCTGCACCTCTGCCTGCAGAACCTGGAGCTTCCCAAGCAAGCGCTTGTGGTGGGGCTGGATGCAGGAGAGGCACAGGGAGGTGCTCTGGGTGCTCAGCCTGGGCTCTGCATGCAGGCTGTGCCATCTGAAGCACCAAATGCTGCACAGATAGACTTGCCCTTCAGGTAGTTTCTCACACAGGACCTACACAATTGGGGATGTTCTGAAAGAAATCTTAAGAACATGCATTTTCCTGCCTGGTCTGGTTTTTTGCTCTAATAAGATACACCTTGTGTGCAGGCTATCCCTACTTTTGACACTTAAGTCAATTTTGGCTGAGCTTCCTATCCATGACCTACTCTGTCCTTGAGTATTCCTCTGAACCTCGGTGCCAGCCTGAAGCCTACACAGGGCATATGCTTTCTAAATACTGATGATGTGATGCTGCCTGGCCACTCCTGTGGTGCACATCATTTTCTACCTTTGTGGGCTATTGGGTGCTGTCTTCATCTCCAGTCTCGCTGGCATGACTTACAAACACTCGGTTGCAAAGTCTTTTCCTTTTGCAACCTTCTGCCCGATGGCTGGCTCATGGACTGCACTCCTCCTAACATAGCCGGAGGTGTGGTTTGCCTTATTCGGGATGTGAGTGTGCTGTTGGCCAGTACCCAGCCCGAAGGGCTTTGCAGGGGTCCTCTCCCATCCTGTGCTGGTGCTGGGCTCTGCAGCCCGCTTGGCTGCTTGCTCGAGCACCGCTCAGCCCAGCAGAGCATGACCCAGGGAGAGCGACATATGGCAGGAGAAAGGCAATTTAGGACAGGCCTAGAAATCAGAGGCAGGGTTGTTACAAGCTAGACCTTGGGTTCACTGGCACGACATGAAAGACGGTGTTGGTGCCTGCCGGAGCCCGGGCTCCTCTGGCTCTCCTGGCAGCTGCCAGCTCCCTGCAGCGGCTGTAATCCCTGCTGCAGCGGCTGTGGAGGGGTTCAGGGCAAAGGATGTGAGTGGAATTAGCAAATTCCTCCATCCATGGCAAAATTAACCGCACTGGGTAGCGCTTTGGTCAGTTCACAATTGTGAATTTCCTAGGCTTTATTTGTTTGCTGAAAAATTGAAATGAAACATTTTGATATATCATTTTTAGTTTTACTTAAATGCAGTCAAAAGATACACAATCTGGAAATGTTTTATTTGCTCATGTTTCCAATAGAAAGCTTTCTGTCCTCTTTTCTTTGTTTCAGTGAGAAAATTATAAATATTTTCCAAGTTTTTTTTTTTTTAATCCTTGACCTGGTCAACAAAGAGTGAAGGCCACCTGTCCTGACCTCTTGTTAAGATTTTTTTTTTTTTTAGACGACCTGTTTTGTGAATGACCGCAGGTGACATGGTGGCTGGTGAGGGTGGAACAGCTACACCTGCCCGTTGGCCATTACAACCTGGGAAATCTAAAGTGGCCAGATCAAGAGGATGGGACAATGTGGTGGCCAAGTAACCTCGTGGCGGGGGGGCCTTTGCTAGAAGCTGTGGGACTTGTGGTCTGGGTGCCGTCTCCCTTGTCTTTTTTCAACTTCCAGCATGCAATAAAGCCAAAAAAATGACACACGTTATGGGAGAGACTCTCTCAATACACATAATTTTGTGAGTTAAAAATTTTGAATGTTATGTGCAACTGTTTATTATAATGCTTAAAATAACACCTGAGATTTTCACCCAGATATTAGCCTAGAATAAGTCATACAGAATTATGAAGTTTAAAGAAATGTGTTTAAATGTATGACAGTGATGTGATAGTGACAGATTTGGCTCCTTGTCTCTTCATTAAGGACAAATTCACCCAAAGGGTGTAGTCTGATCTTGGCAAATAGTGTTATAATAGTGAAAGAATATTGCCCACTAGATAGCAGAAGTTGATGATTAAATTTAAGTGTGTATTGTCCACATAAAGCAAACAATGAGCCTTTTTTTTTTTTTGCTTGACTGTGAACATTCATCATTGGCGCTGAAGATGGAAGATGTGTGCTTGCTAATTATTGTGTTTTTAACTGATAATATACTGTAAATTTTGTATTATACAACTGTGACCTTATAGAGAATGGAAGAGATGACAGCAGGCCCATAATTATAGTATGCTGAAGAAATGCTTGTTATTATCTACTATTTTTAGGCCTGGTGTGCATAGCCTCTTAATTTACATAAGCTTTAGACATTCACACATTTTCTGTCTTTGCTTATGGATGATAAATTTCGTTCAAATGAAAGATGAAGACGTCGTGTTAGGTGAGAGGTTAGCCAACAGGGAGCTTGATTACTGTGAACAACAAAAGCTTCAGTGCCAACTGAAAAAGGAGTATTTATTTGAGAAAGAATTGTTTAACCCAAGATTCTTAACATGAAAACCGCAACATTTAATTGGAGTCTTGATAACTTGTGACTTGAGAACTGGTTAAATGATTATGTGGGGGGAAAAAAAAAGATGGGGAAACCCCCCCCTATAATCTGTTTATCACAGGGAGAGTGATTATTGCAGTGTGTTCTTATTAAGGATGAATGTTTTGTGCTCATTGAGGTTTCCCTGTTGAGTGCCGAGGACACAAAGCATGTTTACAGGAGGTACTGTGGATCACCAGCTTGCTGGTCCTGCTGCCCTGGCTGCTCGCCAAGCCTCTTCCATCAGCTCCATTGAAGGCAACATCCCTCGGTGGCTGGTGAGATGTCTTGGTTTGGGGATGTCGAGGTGTGGAGCAGATGCTGCAGCACGCCGTACGGCAGTGGAGGCAGAGGTGGTGGGCAGGTGAAGACTGCCCACCCGTCCTGCGGGTCCCAACCTCTCACCAGTGCCATGTCTGGTGCTGACCCTCTGTGTAGCTTGACCAGCCTGGTGCAAACGGCTGCTTTTGCCTCACCGGCAGCACTGCTGCTGCCCGGCAGAGCCTGGCTGCTGCCAAGGTGGTGCTGGTCACCAGCTGCCTGCTGTGCTACACACAGAGGCACTGTGACGGCACCTCTGGCACTGCCGTGGGCACACTGTGTGGTACTCGGGCTACCGGCTGAGCTAGAGGAGGTGCTAGAGCAATAATGAATCCTGCTTTGGCCCTGGAAGAAGCCCTTTGTGATAATGTTGGAGCAAATTTACCCTATTGTCTCCCACAATTAGCTTTGCTGGCCGCAGCCTGTGCGTTCCCAGGTCAGAGCGATGTACAGCCCCTTCTCTCTGATCAGGGCTGTGCCTGCCCCTCGCCAAGCAGGGCAGCCACAAGAAGCAGCATAGAAAAGCAGGCAGTGGCGCTTGCTGTGCTCTCTGGCTGAGCAGAGCGCTTTGGTTTGCGTGGTTCCAGTCCAACAACTCTGGTGACCCATCGGTGCAGGGGTGGTACGCTGCTCAGCTTGCTTCTGCTTTCTGCAGTCCTCGCAAGGCTGTTCCTTGCATTAAAAACCAGAGAAAGCAAAGAAATACACAGCTGAGACAGACACAGAAGAAAAGCTTGTTTGTACTCGTTACACTGGAGGATGTTTCAAGATCAGATCATCCATCTGAAAATATGACCTCTTGTAATACTGCCAAACAAGGTCAGGGATGCCTGTGCTTCTCTGCCTTTTATGCAAGTTTGAGCTGCCTGGAAGCACCTTCCACCACTACGCCCAAGTTTTCCAAGTTGAAGGAAAACAGGGAATTTCTTCATCAGGGCTTGGCTTCTTGTTTTGCTGCTTTGTTTGCCCCGTTTTGGCTCTCTTTTTCCTTGTACTAATGTTCTCAGTTGCGTTTCAGATTTCCAGCGTGCGCGATTGCGCGTGAGGAAAGTCATTCATCAAAGCAGCCAAACAAGCTGCCATGTAACACATGCACCCAAGTCACCTCTTAATCTATTTACTTTCCTGGTTTCATCTTAATTTAAGTGGACAGAATTGTGACCCAGTGCTGCAGAGCCCACAGGAAACCGCAGTCAGTGCTGCCCTTTGTAGGCATGGGGAATTTTGAAGATGTAACTTGTTGAAGGTACTGGACCCAACCTGGCAAGCCCGCCTCTGGTCTTCTCCTGGAGAAATGAGCATTCTTCATCCCTTTTCCCTTGGGAGCAGTTTTTGACACCAGATGTTAATATAATTCGTGTCTTCACTTTCTGCCTATAAAGGATGCTGCAAATGAAGAAAAAATTAATTCTCCATCCTATGATGTGAAACCAGGACTCCCGCAGAAATCTTTCATTTCTCATGTTTGCACTGGCATTAGGTAGCATGAGGCAGAAGCCTTTGCTGAGTGTATGGGCCTGATCTCACAAACCTTTGTTCATTGGAGCAGTTTGGATAGCATGTGTAGCAGCAAGGGACTCCGTCCAGTTACTGAAGGCAGGACCCCGGCTGTGGCGTCGCCTCTGCTGAGGGGATGCTGCCAGGGCTCTCTCTGAGGTCAGACGCAGTTTGTTTCAGCTGTGCCCAGCTGCTGCGTGACTTTTCTGAAGAAACAGATTTTAGGAGTTGTTTTTTTTTTTTCTTCAGATTGTAATTTCTTTGCTCTGTGTTTTCCCAGTTATCGCTCATTAACAGAGGGTTTCACCTCCCAGCTGATGTCTGTGCCTGTGCACGAAGTCTGCTGAACTGGCACAGGTGCCTGTGCAGAAGCTCTGCCCTGCAGACACCCTCGTGTGCCGGCTGCCTTCGTCCAACACCAGCGGCAGCTCTCAGCGCTTCGGCGGAGTAAGTAGGAGAATCCAGCACTTGTCCTCAGTTTGCATCTCTCTCCCCAGCAACCTTGGTCCTTTGGGACCCTGTGGGCAGGGTGCTTCCTTTCTGACAGCCCAAATCAATAATCGTGTGGGATTTCCAAGGTGTTTTTCTCTTTTTTTGACCTCAAAACAAATGCGTAAGCGCATGTAAACACCGGCTAATGCAAGCAAGTCTATCAGAAAGTGGCCCATATGTGCGAGCATTTAATTTGGTGGGTTTTGCTGGGGAAGAAAGCCGTGAGCTGCCCGTGTGGTGTTGTGCATCTGATGTGATCTAAGCTGCCGGGCCGGAGCACAAACATGGGGCTCAGGTACAGAAATGTGTACAAAACAGCTATGTCTCCAGCCTGCTGTTAAGCAGACCTTTTGTAGCAGTGCAGGGGGGTTAGTAACAGGGTGGGAAAGATGACGATATGTTTGATAAAAACTTTAATTGCTAAAGGCCTTTCCCAAAGGCCAACAATGGCAAAAGGTGTAAATGGAAGAACCGTCCCAGGCTGCTCCCCGGTAGCTGTGCCTGGCGCACAGATGGGCTGCTGAAGAAACTGTGAATGGCCAGACGATAACAGACTATCCAGTCATTCCAACATCAGCTCATTAGCAATCTGTCAGATATTTTAATTTGTGTACTGGTGGACTAAGCAGTTATTACAGGACTGCCCCAGCTTCCAGGCATCCCTTTAACTCAGAAGGAAACACTGAATGAACAACCCGGTGATGTGAATGGAGATTTTTGTGCCCTTGGCTTTCGGGGTCCCTGTGAGGTCCAGCCAGGGCTGTTGCGTGTCCGGTGAAGCCCCCAGCCCGGCACAGGGAAAGCAGGGCCGTGGGCAGGGGCTGGGTGCACTGCCTAGCCCTGCTGCCTCCCCCAGCCCCCTTTTCCTGGGGTGCTGCGGCGGGGAGACCATGCCAGCCCACAGGTCCCTGAGCAGCAAAAAGTCAGATGTCCAAATGTAATAAAATTAGCGAAGGACAGGGCCCGAGATGCTAGCGCACAGTTTGGGTTTGTTTCAAATAATTCAGTAATCCAGTTAGACAGCTCTTTTGCTTAAAGAGGTAACCAACCATATATGATGGGATTTTTTTTACCCCCTAAATCTCTCACCAAAAATGTTGGCTAGACCCTTATCAGTCATATTATTCCAACAGCTAGTAGCTAATTTTTAAATGTGAGTATCTGTGCTAGGTATTCCTGGTTAATTGACTTCTGTAAGTGTAATCCCTCCAAACAACTTCTGACTGGGGAGACCGCCCTTTCCCGAGGAGAACAGGCTGGTCTGGCTGTAAAGCACGCTCCCCGGCAGGCTGATGTGGCTGTGCGTGCCAACAGCCCGACCTGCCTTTGCCAGGGCAACAAGCGGAGGTGTCAGTTAGCGGCACAGCTGGCAGTGGCCGTACCTTATGTGCGCACATTACAGGGTGGTCCACGTGCCTCGGCCGGGGGATTTATGGGTGCTGCTGTGTCAGCAATGTATAGCCACATGCTGGGCAGGAACAGGCAGGCATTAAATGTCTGGAGGATCGTTTCATTATACTTCATTTGGTAATATTATCGCTGAAGATGTTGAGAATTAAGTCATGCTTCCATAATAAGACTGAGTATGACAGGGATCATGTAGTCAAGTGCCAAAATGTAGTGTCCTTGTAGGGAAGAAGGAGTTAGCGATGGAGCCCTTCAGTCACAGCGAGATCACCCCATGCTGCCTGGCCAGCCTCCCAGCTGCCTCACGTCTCTGACCTTCGTAGGAAAACGTTTCTATTCCTTAGCTTAGGCACGTCAGGGATGGATGTGAACTAAGAACTGCTGAAAACGCTGGGATTTGTCTGTCAGGCCACAATTTGGAGATGGTATTTCTTTTAATCCAATTCAGTTTTACATATTGGCATGAAGCATTATAATTGATTGCATTAAATTACATCGGAATCTCTCAGCTGCTTGATCAAGAAATGATATCAACTCCAAGTACGCCCGACTATATGTCGGTATTAAAAATGTTACAGGCGCATAGCCTCAACCTGATTCATTCCTAATGAGATTTTGAAGTTCACAGTATAAAATGTTCTGTCAATTAAGTCAGAAATTCATAGCAACATATTTACTTCAGTTAACAGTATGTCCTTTCAGTGCAGGGATCTCAGCTATTACAGAGATGTTTTCTAGTTCTAGCCTCATCAAAGTCCAATCAACTATTCTCATTGTAATACTTGTTTGTCTGTAACACGCGCAGTTTTTGACTGCAAAGAACAGCTCTGCGGAATATATTCAGTGAGAAGGAAGCAGCCTAAAAGATAGTTGCGATACAAAGGCCCGTCTTTCTGTAGTGCCCTGTAGCTGGAATAAAACCAGGCAGGAAAAATCTGCTTTACCAGTAGCAGGTTTTCTCGGTACAGGTTTATACTACCTGATGGGGCTGACTCCCAGGATAACAACGTCGGTGGGAGCAGTGCTGCGCCCCACACCTCGAAGGGGCTCCTGGGAGGGGCTGAGTGCGCTTGTCACCAACGGGCAGACAGGCATGCAGACGAAGGAAAATAGTGCTTTTCTTCTCAAGGTAGCACAAGCCAAGAAACTGCAAAGCTAGTGACAACTCCTGTGTCAGCTGTAACACAGAAAGCAGCTCTCCGTTTGCTTTAGAGAGCACAGAGCGTTGTGTGCTGCTTGATCCCAATAAGTCCCAGTTCCTTAGTGTCTCTGGGAAACAATAAACTAGTAGTAGCTGAAGAGACTCGGTCTTTTTAAATGTGAATCCCTTTTCTTCTCACTTTTCAGGTGGCTGAAGCTCTGATGACTGCTCTTTGAAAGGAGACAGCTCTGCTCCAACTTCCCTTCCCTCCAAGCCTGCCAGCAAAGGGATCTGCAAAAGGATGTTTTACAACTTTTGAAGAAGTAATGAAGTCAGGGCGCTGAGTGGGGGCTTAAAGGTAACTGTCAGCTTACCTGCCTCTCACGGGCAGGGGCTGCGGGACTGCAGCCTTGGGAATGAAAGGTGGGCAGTGCCTGCTTTGGAGAATTTTCTGTCACTTATGCATGCCAGCACCCTGCCCCACTGCGGAGATGAAAATGTCAATGTTACGGGGGAGAAAAAAAGCCCCAAACTTGTTGGTGAATGCCAGAGAGTTTGGGAACCTGCAGCTGCTCCCCGGGCGGCTGTTAGCTGCCAGCACAGCCTGGCTGCCACTGCCTTTCCCTTCTAAGCATCCCTGGGACTTCTGGAGCTCTGCTGTTCCAAGGGGCAGAGCAGGAAGCCATGCCCTGGTGCTGGTGCTGCCCCTACAGCAGGCACGGCCAGCCACGCGTAGGGGAGGTGGCTTCGGCATATACATTGTGATGAGAGTGACATTGTGTAATATTAATGTACAAATGCCCTAGCCCTGCCTGAGACTTCTTCCCAAGCGCCTTAGTGCTCACAGCTTCCTCAGATTCAAGATCAGAGGCTAAAGAAAGAAGAACTGTATCAAGTGGGTTTTTTTATTTCTTTGCATCCTCTGTCTGTGAACATTGGACCAGTTTTAAAATAACTGAGTTTGTTGCGGAATTTCATGCATTTTGAGCTCTGTAAGAGGGATAACTATTTAGTAGAGAAGTCGTCATGTTAAAGCCCAGGAAACTGCAGGGAACCTGTGGGGTTCTTACAGCTGTTTGGTTTCTCCTTAAGCCTGGTCTGGAAGGTTTTGTGGCATTCTTAATAAAACATGTGGTTTAATAATGTAGCACACAAATGCATTTTTATGTCATTAGTCCAGAGATTTCAAGCAAGTGCATGATTGTCACTGAGTGCTTGTGAAAAGGCTCCTTTTATAAACAAGCACTGGATTTTTTCACGACCTGTTGCATGAGCCCAAGACATTTGTTCACCTCTGCTCCTTCAATATTACTATTGGAGCATGAGCACATGTGCCCCAAGCAAGTCTGCAGTTCTGTAATCCTAAACACTCTGGTCTCTGTCTTGTCTTTTGTTCAAACCCACCGTAAAATCATGAGTCAAACAGAGTCACAGAATAACTGGGGCTGGCAGAGATGCCTGGAGAGCATCTAGTCCAACCACCCACCACTAAAAAGCAGGGCCGAGGAGAGCAGGATGCTCAGGCCTGCGTGCTGTTGGGTTTTGCATATCTCCAAGGATGGAGTCTACACAACCCCTTTGTTCCAGAGTTTGACTGCTCTTAAAGTAAAAAAGTTTTTTCTTATGTTTAAGTAGAATTTATGGGTGAGGAAACCTACCCTTTCCAAAGGAGAAGGTGTCTGTCTGTCTGCACAGGAACCTGTTCTCTGCATAGGTTGATTTTTGTCTGTCTTTGGGATTTGATTTTGGGCTTGGCATCAGTCTGTGCGCAGAGTTCTTGTTGTAGCTGGAGATACACAAGAGCTGGCATTGCATACGCATGGGGGGGTGGGAATTGCCGTTGTTATTCGATGTGATCCAAATGGTTATGGGGGCAGGAGAGCAGGTTGCCAGGGAAGGCTGGAGCCTGGAAGATGGGGAGGGGACTGACCACCTCCTGCCCGTGTAAGGAGCCTGCAGCCATTGGCCTTCTGTGGGGCACCCAGTCTGTGGGGCTCACTGCAGGGTAGACTGGGCAGCCCCATGTCACATGCCATGTCCCAGCAGAGGTCTTGGGAGCAGAGTCTGGAGAGGACAACTTGTTTAATAATATAAGCTAAACATGAACTCCCTTAACCACTACATTTCCAAATACTGATTTGTCTTTGGTTGTCTGGAAGGGACACCGTGTCCTACAAGCAGTATAGGTCTTGTTTCTTAGAAGTTTTGGATGAATGGCTTAGTTATGCACTTCTAACAAGAGAGCAATGCTTTGGCTTCTCTGCTGTTCTCCAGAGCCCCATGTGTGCACCTGATCCAGCAGTTGCATGTTGTTTATTTCTTGGATTATTCGGGGAAAACGGAAGATCTTGTGCTGCACTGTATATAACAAACCCTAGGAACTTGCTAGGGTTAATGGTAGATCTGATTGCTTCTGAAGTTTTCCAATCTGCTCAGATTGTTTCAGGTAGTGCTGTTCACCTAGGATCCTTATACCTGGGTATCTTTAGCCAATTAAAATGTTGTCTGGCATGTAAAACACCAGGCTCCTGGTTCAGATGACTAGTCAGGCCCTCACTGCTTTGGATCAACTGACGTTTCTTACTGAGCTTCACGTCCTGGCCAAATTCCACCCTAAATGCACCTCAGCCACCTGTGCAGGCAGCAAGGCTTCCCAGGAGCTACTGTTCCTTGCTGCCAACAGTGGGAATGCCCACGGCAGGATCTGGGCATATAAACACTGTCCTTATAGCAAGAGGTTACAAATATCACTTGTAGGGGTTCCTTCCATATATCGTTAAGTCTTTCCAGGCACTCGTGGTAGGGCCTTCCTTCTCACCCATGCACATGTGGTACATTAGCAAACCGTATTACAGCCCTTGCAATACCCATGTTGTCAAAGCATGGCACTCTAGATACAACTGCCCTTTTATTTTCACTAAAGCACCATAAGCAGCACTGACAGCAAAGCAGCGATATGTACTGTATATGCATGGGTAATAAATATTGCTGGCTTGAGATTTCTGTGCACATTGGGCATGGATTGTGTTTTACCACATCACACGATACAGTGACAGCAAAGAAGTTCCTTCCCCTTAGCATAAGGTAAACAACAAACAAGCAAAGCTAGTTTGGCTGTCACTGTGATGATCAGCGGCTCCATCCAGGAACACCAAGGCTTGGTATCGCTTTCATTTCACAAACACAAGTAATGGCAAAGCCACTTCTCTCCTCGCTATCAAAAGCTTATAAAAAGACTGTTTCATCTGAAGTTTTGTGTAGGCACATCGTACAAATATTTCACTGGAATACATCAGAACCACGGCGCCGCTGCTTTCTTCACCACTGCATGGGAACTACCAACGTAGCCACCAGTCTCTGTCAGAGGGGTTTTCATCCTGCGTTTCCTTTTATACTTTTTTTTATTTTATTCTAATATTGCCTTTCTTCTACCTACTCCCCACTGTGACTGAAGGGCAAAGCTTAGTCTAACAAGAGCTAAATAACATACAAATACATCGTGGTAACGTTACAGCTTTGAAGTCCAATCTAGGAAGAATGAAGGCTCCTGCAAATTTCATGCTCTACTGGAGGTTATCTGGAGTTGTTGAGCTACCAATATACAAAATGATGTCTTTTAAGGAGCAGTATCATATTAGAAACTGCTGACCTATTTGCGCAATAGCAAGTGACAGAGAAGTTGCAAGTTTTCCCCTCCTCTTCAGCCATAAGTGAAGCTGGATGCCTGACCCTATGTTATCAGCTGTTTGCAGATGCTTGAGGTACCTCACTTCATGGGCAGCCCCAAGGAGATGGATGACTGGATTTTAGGTGAGTAGTTTGGAAAACGTCACTTCTCGCTGATGCCAGGGTTTCCAGGTAGGACCTTTTCCAGGTGCCGCTGAGCATGTCCACAGCTGCCGCAGCCTCAGGGAGCTGGCGGTCCAGGGCCTCGGTGGCCCTGATGTGCTCCAAGTGCTCCTCCGGTGAGCCTCGCTGCCAGCCTCCGGCACGCTGCCCGTCTGTGCCACAGCCACCGCGCGGCTCCTAGCACCAGGGATGAATGGCAGGTCACGTCCACTGGAGGGGGACGCTTAGGCAGACCAGGGACCTAGTCTGTATTTTTCATGAAACAGCGTTGGATCAAAACAATTTCACAGCACTAGCAGCAGGACTTGGGACCAGGAGTGGACCACTGTTAGGGAGAAGCCCTGCGGCTGGAGATGCCCCAGAGAAGCTCTCAGCCAAAACCTAGAAACAAAATCCGATAAAGAGCTAAAAGGGATCAAAGCCAAAAGGTGATGTTTGATGTGAGATGACCCAGATATTTTAATGTTTCTGCCTCTGGAATAACAAGAAGATGGAAAGTCTACTTTCATGGAGGTAAAAAAAAAAAAAAAGACGACAAAAATATCAGTCCAGACTGGTAGAGGAGAAAGTAGAGTCGGAACTGCTGTGGGACAAGAGAAAGCAGAAGCTTGGTCAGATTGCAGGAGAGTGGGAGAAGAGGGGAAAAAGGTCTGTGTTATCTGAGAGATATTGGAAGAGATCTGCTGCTGTAGCTGATTTTTTTTAATGTAATTTTTGACTCCTCTGAGACTAATGGCCAAACTTCTACCGACTTCCCACAGGGCTCTCTTCTCTTCAGTTTCTGCAGACTGAGTCTCCAGGGGTGATGCTCTTGAATGGATCAACCCTCCTGCAACCAGCTAAGGACGTGCACGTGCCATTGCGGGAGGAGGAATAGGTGTGCTTTACAAAAAGGCCCCTATGGCGAGGTGAGGAAACCTCAATGAGTTCCCAGTGGTTCTGCTGCCCTGCCTTCCCCCTACGCCGTCCTCGCACGGCTGGGTGCCCCGCTGCTGCCGAGAGCTGGGGATGGCTCCCTGCAGCACCATGCGGGCAGCAGCCTGGGGACCTGTGCGCTTCTCTCCTTGGCGCGTGCCCCACATGAAGTGAAAAACACTTGAGGTAAACCAGTGCCAATTTTTATTGCATAAGGAGGGCAGTTTGGGAAGTGGTGCAGTCGCAAAGGGGGTGCGTGTGGAGGAATGTCTGACCGTGCCATGGGGGAGAGGAGGGGAAAGGGGAGCGCTGCTCCCAGGGCTGCTGCGCGTGACCTGGCAGAGCCCCATCTCAATTATTTCCAGGCAGCGTCACGCTCCCTTCGCAGCCCATGGAGCCTCCGGGCAGGCTGCCAAGGGAGGCAGCAGTTTGGCAGGTTTTTAAATACTGACTGCGTGAGTGTGCGGCAGGCCATTTGTACCATATGGCACCCGAGAGCTAATCCGGGAGAGGGTGCTGGACAGCGAGGAAGGCCAAAGCTGAAATGCCATTTAGAAGGGAAACATCAGCCCAAGTGGCACGAGGCCATAAAGCTGAACAATGAAGGAGACCAGGGGTGGGAAGGGAGCTGGAGAGCAGAGGACGGCTGTGCTCCTGAAACCACCCAAATTTCATTTCCTCCCACTGTCCGTATTCACTGAATGCTTAGAAACACTGTTAATGTCGAGTATAAGCATATATGATAAATATTGAAATAGAGATTTCTGTATATATAATGTATTTTGTATGCATGTAATGCTCTGCCTTTTCTTCATCAGTCTTCCCACAGCAGAGGTGTGTGGGAAAAAGACATTTCTGCCTCTGTCCTGGGACAGGGAGCTGATGCTGATGGCTGCTGTTGCCCTGGACTGCGTGTAGGGGATCTACTGATCTCGAGGGGGACTATCATCTGGCAGGATGGGAACCCTGAGCTTCAGCTGGTGTTGCCCGTCTTGGCCCTGGGAAGTCAAGTAGATCCGGTCCATGGTCATCTTGCCTTTGAAAGGATGTTTTATCCCCCCAAAGCTCAATTGTAAGAGTTTTAATTTACAGTCTTGTTATATTAAACAAACGACACCGTGTAATCGTTTGCTCTCTGCTCTCAGGCTCTAATGGATAGCGCTTGTCACAGTTATTGATTTTTCTTCCCTTACGGAAATCTAGTACTTCAGGAATATCGAGTCATGCTAGCATCCAGACAGGTGCCAGCCCTCTGAATGACAGACAACAGGCTGTTGTCACAGTAAACACTTGATGGTTTGCAAAAAAAAAAAAAAAGGGAACAGGAGTGTCATTTATCCGCTAAAATACTATAAATAAAATATAGACTTGGTAGTTCTTTCATGACTAAGCTTATAAAGAAGATAGGATTTGTCATGCTAGAATAGACTGATTTCTTGTGTGCTCCCCTCACTGTGGCGGCTGCAGCCAGATGCCTCAGTGGACGGTTCCAGTGAGCTTATCCCCACCGGGAGCGGATTATTCCCAGGTTC
The DNA here is from genome assembly GCF_030936135.1 of Gavia stellata. Classification (NCBI taxonomy): domain Eukaryota; kingdom Metazoa; phylum Chordata; class Aves; order Gaviiformes; family Gaviidae; genus Gavia; species Gavia stellata. The sequence continues at coordinate 18,230,904 of NC_082603.1, forward strand.
ATGGGTTTCAGCTGAACGCAGTGGGAATGTCTGTCCTGACCTGGGTATTGCTGATGTCACTAACTGGGGGACACTTCTCGGCGCTCCTCTCTCTCCTCAGGACGTCACTGCATTTTTGGATCACTGTGTCACATGGCTGTCTTGGATAAAGCTGTCCAAAATTACACCCTGAGGTATGTGTAATTAAATTTTTCTTCTAACAGGCATTACCTTGTACTTGCCCTCACCAAGTTTCATTCGCCACTGTGTTTTGGTTTTTTTTAGATACGAGTGAGTGAAGGGCAGGGGTTCTGCCCATCTGCTATGTGCTACACCTTGGTGTCCAGACCTTTTCCCAGTGTGATGATGCAAACGGCCTTGGGGCTGGAGCAGGATGGCGCAGCCTGGCCCCGTCCCAAGCAGCTTTCAATGAAAACAAGCATCTGCTTGAGCAGGGTATGGAAAGATCATTATGTTTCTTGTCTTGGTGAAGGGAAGAGGGTAAAGTTTAGAGGTAAGTCATGAACCTGGTGATCTAAAATTAAAACTCTAGAGAAGGATGCCCAAAAGGCAGCACACAGTGTGTGCTTCTGCTTAGCTGTGTGTCTCTGCTCTGTTTTTCCCAGAAAAACTCAAAGTGAGCTTAAAAGCAGAGACCATCCAAAGGCAGCTGCCTGGGTAGAGAGAGAAGAGCTCCAGCGTGGTGGCCTTTGCTTGTACACTCGCAGGCTGCCGAGCGATGGGACGTGTAAGACACAGGGCTGCGTGTTTGCAGCATTGCCTGTGCGGTGCCTCTGGGACAGAAGTGACGCTGTGCTTCTCCTCGTCACTGCCTCACATTGCTGCCAGGGCTGCATCCTCACTCACAAGGCGCTGGAGGCTGTTTCACCTCCACCACAGCTCACCTAGCTTAATGGCTTCCTACAACATCTCCCAGTTCAAAAGAAACTAAACCAGCTATACTTATTTTACTTGGAGAAACTGGTTAGTATGCACATCATTTCTGCATCTACACAGCACTTGAGTAGCCTGGGCCTTTTCTTATTACACCGGTGAATAGCAGGCTTACACAAGCAAGTGAAATCAGCTTCTACATCAGGAGGAAGAGAAATCTGTAGCTGTTGGGGAAAACCTTTTGGGTATTTAGGGCTGTTAAGTTATCTGAAGGAGTTGTTGGTTATAATACCGCCGTTGTCCATAACTTGCTGTTTAACAGCACGGCATGTTGGTGCCGGTGATCCCACACATCGCTAGGAATACAGGGGTGGTGGAGAAGGCTGTATGTGTTTGAAAAGGGTTCGGGAGCAGCTGAACAGCAACATCAAAAATACGCGTGGGTGTCTCTGCCCCATTCCAGTTGCCTCACCCCATAAAGCAGCTTTTTCCCTCCAGCTCTGGGCTCTGCACCCTTCCAGCCATCAACCCTTGATAGGTCCCATCTGATTTTTATACTTAAAAACATTTCTGCTGATGCTTCCTCACATATCTCCCCCTCTGCTCCTGCCTTCTCAGTGCACCTGGCTTTTTCCTTAGACTCGAGTCTTGTCTAAGCAGAGTAGGTGACAACTTCTCGGGAGATCCAGCTCTGACCTTTGCCAGAGCTCCCTGCATAAAGGTGAAATGTAGGTGCTTGCATTTGGTTTCAGCTATAACAAGGAATTTTTTTGCAAGCTCTTTCAGATGTCTGAGTGGTCAGGTTATCTTCTTCCTCACTGGATGTCTGTCAAAAGAAGCAGCTGTTTGTCTGACAGTATCTGCTGTTATAACTGTGCTGCTAATTGTTTATCCTTTACGTATTTGTCTTTTCTTAATGCTTCCTCTGCTGCCTCACTAGGCAGACTTCCCGAGTAGAAAGGGAGTACCTTGGTTATTTTTCTTCTTGACTAAATCCTTTACGTGTTCTCGCTTCTCTTTAGCACTCCCAGAAAAGATATCTTCCAGGGCAGAAGTAGTTATATAGCTATATTTCAATCAGGCCTCCTTTGCACCCTCGTATTCAGCCCTTGATGGTGTGGTGTCGTCAGTTATCCCTGCGTTCAGCACATCAGCCAACCGCCCTTTGAATTTTCCTTCTTTTGTTTTCCCTCTACCTCTGTACGGCATCCTCCCCTCTGCTGCTGGGAACGGTCTTCACCGACCCCTCCCCATGAAACGTGGGGGACATGGGGGTGAAGGACAGGGCAGGTCCCCGCAGCATCCGACCACGGGGGTCTCACAGCAATAACGTGCTGCTTGATGAGACCAGTGCTGGACCCAGTGCAGTCTTTAGGTGGCTTCAGCTCCCCCCTTCTGCGAACTGTATCTGGATATGTTAAGGGACACCTTCCTTAGGAAAGCTTTGTCTACTGAGATGGAAGATAAAATGTATTCACTGTCATTTGTTAAGCTACGTGTTGCCCAGAAAATAGATTTCTGAACCCCCAAAACAATGTAAATACATTTTAAAAAACTATTAAAGCCATTCTGGAGACTTAAACCATAAAACTTTAATCAAATTAGTAAGTTCAAATCTAGATATAGGCTATTTCACTGAGCTTTAATGTATTTCCCCTTCAGAAGATACTCTGTAATTTATGGCTGCTTAAGTAGCGGATACAATAGTTTGCATAAAAAAATGGAACTGGAGGCTCTTTGACTGTGCTGTGGTGCTGCAATCACATTTACCATGTACTGTAAAATGTCCGTCTCTTTCGAATTCCCAAATTCTTTTTCACAGAATGGTAAGCTTAGGCTGTGAGCTGGGATTTATACAGTTGTTTCTGGAATTGGTTTTGAAAGCACACTACAATAAAAACTTGATTACAGGACTGCAACTCCTTTTCCTGGGGGGAACGAAACCCCTCTCAGTTTTTGTAAAGGTGGCTCACCTAAAGGTAAAGGCACCGCCTGGAATATTTTGCAGATTGGCATTTCTGTTTGTTGATTCCATATTAAACAGAATAACCAAGCGTGCTGAAGGTAAAGCCCTCGTTTAATTAACCCTCTTGGTGTAGTACCATGTGATTAAATGTGACTGAGCTGCTCCTTGGGGCTTCTGCTACTGAAAATACTAACAATAATCATTTGTTTTGTTTTTATATTTAAACACATTATTGCATAGCTTGGTGCAGAGATAATTACCAATTTTATCTCCCGTGTTTTTTCTAATGTTCATTAATAACAATAAAGGGTTGTAGGTTAAAAACTCATTTAATTGCCTTTATGTTAATGACATTATGAATAGCCTTAGCTACAAGATTCTAATTCTGTCCAGTATCCAGTTTCTCAGTAAAGCCCCAGGAGAGCTGCTCATTTTATCAGCATTACTGATTCAGAGTTTTTCCTTGCAGGTGGGTTTTTGTACATAATCAGAATTAATGCACAACACATTTCGCAAGGAACAGAGTAGAAGCCCTCTGAATAAGTAATTAACTAGCGTGCCCAAGGAAAAATGCCTGAGCAAATTTTTTAGCATATTCATAAAACATTAAGAACAGTCACAAACACAGTGGAAACAATTTACTGGTAATATGCTTTCATGCCACTTTCTAACTCTCTTCTTTTTTTTTTTTTTTCCTCCCTCTCCCTTTTAATGAATGGAGTTAAAAAAAAAAAGATATTTCAGCTCTCTCATTAAGGAACACCTGCCCTTGGAACAGATTATGTTCCGAGCCGCATTGGACAAGGACTTATTGGAAGATAAATGGAAGTCAATACTAGGCTTTTTCAAAGTAAACAGAAAATAGACTTTTCTCCTCCATGTACAAATAGCTTCCTCACTACACCACCTTCTTGGTCCTGAAAGACAAAAGGAAGGAAAGGTTATCTGAGTTACTTCCGTGTCTAATGGTAATTAAAAATAATAGATTCCCCCAAAGATGCTGATGGAGTGCCATGTGTTTGGAACATGCCAAAGTGGACGCAGATATTTCCATTGTTTGGTTGAGTGAAGTGCATGGGTCTGGTCCTTACTTGCAGGGTACACTAAATAGTGTCTTGCCTACAGCTCAGCCTGTTCCCACTCCCTGTCTGCTAGATTAGCACAGGGATCTCAGCAGTGGGTCTTCTCTGCTGGACCCTACGCTGCAGTGATTTCTGTAGCCAAATGGAAAATATTGGGCTGGGTGGCTGGAGCAGCTCCAGCAACACAGCTGCAGGAGAGAGAATGCAACATCTGGGCAGCTGTGGGCTCCTCTCTGTTCTCCTCCTCCGGCCACCTCTGCAGTGCCAGGAAGGGCTCCCTGCCTTGGTGGTCCCTGCCTGGCTTCAAACCTATCTGCTGCTGCCCCTCGTGTGGGAGCAGGCAGTGATCCTGCTGCCCTGGCTTCCAGCGCCTGTGGGCTGAGGGATCTGCACTGTGCTGTGGAGGCACCCGAAATGGGGGGAGCGACAGCACCACCCAGCTTAGCCTGAGTAGAAACAGTAGCGGTAGGCGATGGGTAGTCAGCATTGCAGTCCTTAACCACTGAAAGACTGGAGCAAAGAAGTGATATGGTCTTAAAGATCTTAATGTTAAAGAAAATCAGGCTGAAATATGTGTTCTTTTTCTAGGGCCGGCTCTTGAGTTTTTGCTCATGACCACACCGTCAAGGAAAACACTCACTGTTCAGAGTGGGGCTGCCAATCTCAGGCAGTCAAGCAGATCTGGGGGCCAGGGCTGCTTCAGGAAAATGCCGAAACCTGCAATGCTCACAGCACGATGCCAGAGCTGTGGCCATGAGCATAGTGAGGCTGCTGGGGCTCCAGTCTGTACGTGAAGAGGAGAGACCAAGGTGGTCACAGGGCTGTACCGAAACGCCACAGTGGGTGATGGCTTCACCCTCTCCTTCTGGGGTGGCAGGAACGACCTGGAGGGCTTTTCGCTTCAAAGGCAAAAGCTCTCGGACAACTTTCCTGGGGACTGCTGGATCAGCCCATGCCGATCTGCTGGTTGGAGCTTCCTGATGAAGGGCTGATGGTATGACAGGCTATTGAGGGCCGTCACTTTGGTTCGGTGCAAAAGCAGTGAGCTGGAGCAAAGGTCCTGCCTCGGCAAGCCTGGCCAGTTTGCTACTGAAATCCCCACCAGCAACTGTTCCTTTAATGATCTTTATGACAGGGAGAGAAAGCTCCGTTGTTTGCTTAGTTTGCTTTAAAAATAGAGTTCTAAATTTGCAAGCGACAGTTTGGCGTGTGTCTGAAACCTGGTGCCCCGGGGTGTGTGGGAGCAGCAGCAACCGCAAACGTGGCACGAGCTCGTGGGGACATGGGAAGTGGCAGCACTAGGGATGCTAACGTGATTAAATCGTGTACAACTCAATTAGTTTCCCTTTTCCTCCCATGCTAGGTGGCAGACCCGGCTGGTCGCAGGCTGGTGGACGGAACTGTTGCATCCAAGGTCGCGCGGAGCGTGCGGTGTCAATGAGGCCACGTGGTTCCAGTCCGACCCCAGCCATGCGGGGCCACTCTTGCAGAGCTGGGAGCAGAGAATGAGCAGCCCCCCAGACATCTGTTCTGCATTGAAAGGTAAGTCTTGGCGGGTGGCATCCTTGTGCCAAGTGAGGGTAATGCTTAAAATGCTGGAAATAGCCTAGAAAGGGCTTTTCAAATCAGGGCTTAGCCAGCAAGGCAACACTAAAGAGCTAAGTGGGGAAAATGCTTTGCCTGTGCTAATGCATGGGCGAAGAGTCCAAATACCCAGTGCAGCTAAAGCCCTCATACTCTCCTATGTAAGACAGCAAGAAAGATTAACCCGTTTTCTAGCATTAAAGACATTGGAACAAAATATTACCCATTTAACCAAAATACCTGACTGGAGTGGTAGGACCAGGGATTGAGACATTCATGTCTTTCTGTGCCCATGACAGGCACCATGTTTTCATGCAGAGGTTTGGGCTGAGTATCCCAAATGCAGAAGGTAATAAGCATGTCTACAAGGGCAGGGCGAAAGACAAAGCTCATTGTGGGGAAAGCAGATCCCAGAGAACAGGAGAAGCTGGGGCCAGTCCTCATCCCAACCATGCAGCTCAGTCCCACCAAGTGGCACTTTCCCATGGCCAGGACAGGATCACAAGTCCCAGAGGACTGCAGGCTAAAATCAGTCTATTCCACAAAATTCTGGGGGGACCAAAAATTGGGGTGGAGGGACTGCTGCATGGTCATGTTGACATTCTGGAGACATCCTGCTTTGTTTTGACCCTTTTTCAATTTCTTTCTCACTTTCTACCTTACATTTCAAAATGAAGGGCTGTTTTTACTTGACCAAAACGGATGGCTTTCACCATAAACATTTGGAAAAGGGCATCCTCCCCCCCACAGTAAGGGAAAAACTAAACCTGACACCTCCTTTCTTAAGAGAGCTTCCAAGAATAGATGTTTCATTCAAAAACTGCAGACTGGTTCTCCACAGAGCCTACCTCATCATGTGCCTTGGGTGACTCTGCTTTGTGGCTGGGTGGGATGGGACTCGTGTGGTTATTTGGGAAGAAACATATGTTCTGTCATATGGTAGGAGATCCAGCAACCAAATGGCAACTTAATTTCTGTCTATGGGTGAAATAAAACTGGATTCTGGCAGTTGTTCCAACATACGAAAGAAAAGCATTTTAAGAAAGTAAGCATTTTGTACCTTATTTTTAAGTAGAATTATTTTCTGACCTAATACCTGCAGCCTAAAATCACTTTATCAGAGCCCCATCCTTCCCTGTTTTGATGGTAGAATGTGTAACTTGTCCTTCCACACTTCATTAATTTGTGTTTTGTGTGCATCTAGCTAACTATGCAACCCCTAGGCTTTCGGTTATATGTTACACCGTTTACTATTACAACAACTTAGCCATCAGCAAAAAAATCCTCGAAATGAGCCCAAGCTACTTCTGAATATCTGCATCAGATATCTGCGTCTTGGAGCTAGCTCTGTAAAAGGTAGGGATTTAAAAATAACAAAACAAAACCCATGAAAATTATCCAATCCATGAAAAATATGCAGCCTCAGCAACATGGAATCACAGCAGATACACTCCATCGGTGCAGGAGTGATTGCAAGCCCTGTTTTGGGGTGGACTCTAACAAAAGGGTTAATGCCTGGGAGGCACCCGCGTGCAGTAGCCCCCCGCCAAGGTCAATGGGAGCCCTGCCTGCTGAGCACAAGCAGGATCAAGCTCTGTTTTTCCATGATGTTTAACGCAATCGGGTAATGCAATGGTTTCTTTGCACTCCTTGTAGCTCCATTTTTAAAAATAGTGCTTTTCTGCAAATGACCTAATCTATTTCATTATTAAATATAAAATTGTGGAGGAATTGCTTATGCAATCTCTTCTATTTTTTTTTTGGGGGTGGGGAGGAAGATAGGCGATCGCTTTTAAATAATGATTCGTACTTAAACACTAATCTGATGTTGTGAATTTACAGTTTTCCTAAAGCCAGGCATATTCCCTAATGCTTTGCGGTGGTAAATATGTAGACCTACCACTTATCCAGTAACAAGCAAGCATATTTGCCGTAGATTGGAAAGAATAAAACCAAACTAATGTATATTTTTCAACTTCCTGGTGCTTTAACCTTTCTTAAGAAAAGACTCGGGGGACATAATTGAAGGAAAGTGTTTTTCTTTAGCAGATGGATTGCTTTGCTCAGATAATATTTTAGTTATGCCAATAAAATGAAGGGTACCCAGAAACGCATGAAACTGCCAGCAGTTGTTAGTGTACGACTATTACCAAGGCAGAAATGAGGCCAGAGCAGTGATAAATGTGCACATCTCTCCCTCCATCAGCTGAAGAATGACCTGGATATACTTTACATCTGAGCACCAAGTGGGCCGACATTTTTCACAGCAGCACTTAATAGTGGACATTAACTTAGCCCTCTCCAAAAGGGCTGACCCAGAGGCTACCCTCTGTGGTTCTCCAAACTGTAATCACTTCTGCGGTCTGTAATTTTATCAAATCGCATGCACCTTTTCCAGCCACTTATTGGCCAATTAAGTCAAGTTCTCACTGAGGGGGTCCAGCTGGCTTCAAGTTATCTTAGATGAATTGATTGAAGACATTCTGCAATCTATGAACCCAGTTTAATGATCTAGGTGATAATACTTGTAATTCTTCTCAGTCAAGGGAATTTGCTGCAGCTGTTGTCTGCAAATCCGTGTTCTGATACAGTGAAGTACCAGAAGAGCGTTAATCCGCCCTCAGAGTTTTATAGCGATGGCTGCATTGTGAAATGGGAAATTTAACATTCACACAGCATTGCCAAGTGGAGACATTTTTTTTGTTGATGTGTTTTTTATTTTATTCTATTGTGAGTGTTAAAGAGGTTACATGGAAGAATACATTATTGATAATACTTTAAAATTGGAGACTGTACAGCAGTATAAAACAGCCTACTAAAATATTGCATAAAATGTTTGAGCTGGAAAATGAGGTTTGCCTCAGAGCATGAACATATCATTTTTAAAATTCGGAGATGGAGCGGAGCTCCAGAAATAAAGCCACTGGGCCAGATCAGCTCCCCAAGACATTCCGACTATCTGGAGTCCGTTTTGCTGTTCCAGAGTTACGCTGGTATAAATGAGACAATAATCTGCCTCCCTCTTCTAAAAATATTAAATCTTTTATAGAAGACATAAATAAATACAAGGGAACAGGTGCTACTTTCAGCCATGCCGGCGTAAATCAGGAGTAACCCCACACTTACATGGTGTAAACTGGTAGAGAATCTGCCTCTGAGACTGGAGTCCTTCCCCTCCCCAGATTCAGAGCCCTTGAAGTGCTAATGAAGGAGTGCTGTACTTCGGCACAGGGCTGAAGTGTATCTCCGAGACCTGCAGTTGCCTGCACGAGGACCTGTGAAAACAAAGAAATAATCATATTTGCTTGCTTCAGTGGCATGTGCCTCTTTTCTGAGCCCCAGGAATGTTAATCCCCTCCCTATGAAACAAATAATGTAACTAATGTTGGGGAATATTTTTCATGTTAAAAATTCAAAATACTTAGTAATGAAATACCCTATAGTGCATCTACGAAGTTTCTGTTTGTGAAAGGGAATAGCTAGGTTTGATTTCCCTGTAAAAGCAGCAGCTGCTGTATTAATTTATGCTGTGCTGCAGACACCCATTTGCTTCTCAGTCGCAGGGACTTCCCCTCCCGCGCGGTGTGATTGAGCCCAGCTTTGCCGACGTCTGCCTTGCTGAGAGACTCTGCGGCTTTTGATGAGATTTCATTTTCTTTTTTTTTTTTTCCTAACCGTAGGCTGCTGGGAAAAGTCACTTTTTATGGGATACATTTTCAAAGAGTTACATGGGGTTTCCAGCCCCATCCGGCTCTCCTCATGCCCGTGCCTGCCAAACCCGGCTTCAGAGATCTCCTGGCTGCCGTGCCCAGAGGGCTGTGCTGGGCGAGGAAAGCCCTGCTCCCCACCACAGCCTCCACCCAGCCCTGCGTGCAGCCAAAGCCTGAGTTCAGTGGGGCTTCTCACTTTTGGTGGACTCAGATCAAGCTGTGTTGGCAAACCCAGGTCTGTTAGTCAACTAACTGTATGTATTTCAAGCATTAGTCTTTGGGGATTTACGTAATATTAGAAAAGTGTTGTACAGATGATATAAAATGAGGATCTCCCCGCTTGAGAAGTTTGGCTGGCTGAGGGAGGTGGCGAGGTCCCACAGATTGAAGAAACTGAGCTGCTTTGCTTAGGTGTGCTGCTGCTGCACGTGGGGAAAGCCGTGCTGCCTCTGGCAGGTCCCTTTTCCAACCGCAAAGCAGGGATCATGCAGCCAACCTCTTCCGCAGTGCCGCAGGGGGCTGCGAGCTGAGGGCATTCGGTGCCAACATCAGTGCAGGTAGGTTGGACTGAATCCCTGTGGATTCACAGGCCACAGCTGGGTGCCTGGGACCCCCGTCCCTTGGCGAGGGTCCCTGCACAGCCCCTTGCCTGTGGCCCTCTCCTCCCAAAGGCGGCCGGGGTAGGGGCGGCTCCGCACCACGGGCTGTGCTAGCTGGATTTACTGCAGAGCCTGCCAGGGCATTTAGGGGATGAGTGTAACGGGGCGGGGAAAGGGGGTCAGACATGCGCTGCCATTTATGAAGTTAGTGAGACGTAAACAGCATGCAGGAGTAGGAAATGTCTTTGATGCTAACCATAGAAAATAACTCCAAAATACACTGCACCAAGGGCGCGCTCCTGCCTGACTGGGTTGATCAGTGCAGAGCCAAGCCTTGGTGCCGCGTTGGCCATGCTTCAGCAGACGCACATTTTACTCGCCCTGCTGTTGTTGCTTAGAAGGGAGAATGGGGCCGGGAATCTCTCCCTGTAGCGGGGCTTAGATTAAAGCATATATGACTAAGGAAGCCTGGTATGGCCACAGAGAACATCTTGTTCCCCATATTTAGCCATGGGCAATGTCAAGTACTATCTGTTACACGAGTGCTTTTCTCCAGTCCTGTAGGCCTTGTTTTAGAGGTTGACTGCGTGAGTCGAAGGGCTTAGTTTTAAAATAACAGTCCTACAAAAAAATATTCTATTTTTCATCCTCACTACACAGAACAGCAGCTCTCAAATTAGGGGGCTGCCTCGGCTGAGACAGAAAGCAAGAGACCTGCTATCACAGCCCTGCGGCATCTCCTGCCGGGGCTTCGCTAGGGCTGGGCTCTGCCGTGGTAGCAGCCCTGGTGCAGCGTTACATTTTCACCACAGATGCACTAAAAAGAGGGGTTAATTAGCACGGCTGCCTTTGATCCTCTGCTTGCGAGGGAAGAGAGAGTTTAGTCGGTAACACCAGCCAGCTTCCAAACACTTTATGGATTTTGGCAAGAGGCAGCACAGTCATAACATTTGAGTATTAGCACTTTATAGCTCCGCCACACTAACAACTGCTAATTAGGCAGCTTGGGCATGGCTGAGCACTGCCTTGAACCTTCTGTAGTAATTTACACCTATGCACAGCTACAGCTCTGATGTGGGAACGCTTTACACCCAGTTCACATGTACGGAGACGATTAGCAGCGGCGAAGCCGGCTGAAAGCCTGGTATTGGATTCCTCTTGCATTCCCCCTTCTCCTTCTCAGCACTTAATTTTACTTTCCTGGAACACCCACAGGTAGAGTGTGGGAAAACCTCAGGCTGGCAGCTCATCCGCCACAGCATCTTTGGAGAACTTGCTGTGCTAACTCCCAGGATGGAATACATTTCAGCAAAGCACAACCACTTTTAACTGTCCCAGAGAATTCATCCTCCAAATAACCTCCCATAGCTTCATCAAGATCTGGAGATACGTTTTCTTCCCACCCCAATAGATTTTTTGCTTAGACAACAGTAGTACTACAGTTGATATGTTTGATGCTGTATCCTTGAGTGTTGCTTTCTCCAATTCTCATTGTGCTCTGCCTTTTGTGCACATGGACTTATAAAACTGCCAGCTGTGATTTGCACTGTTAAATTCCGCCCCTGTGCACCTATTATTAATACTAAGGCAATGAGGTTATCTGCTCCTCATATAGCCATTTGCAATTACACCACCAGCACTCCTATAATCTTCTGCAGCTGGGTTGTCTGAGGTGTGATAAATAAGTTGTGAGTGTGGGTCTCTTGCCTCAGTGGTGACTTGGGTCTCTATTGCTCTCTGAGGTTGCTGTCACTGCTGGAGTTAGCCATCAGCTAAGCCACGCATCTAGAAATCACTTACCGTTGTAAGTACTCTTGGCATCTCATTTCTAAGGAGCATTGTGTTTGTGGTGTCCCCAGCTATAGACCTTCCTCTGCTGAAGGAAAGTTGACGTCTCATGGAAGAGCTCCTCCTCACCTGCTCCTCTCCCCTGGCTTGCAGGGAAATGCTGGATTTTCAATTTTCAGAGCCTCCTTCCTCAGCTCTGTACCAGACTTGTTTCTGAGCCGGTGGGAGCAGTTTCCTGGGCTTGGTTTCCTCCCTGGGAGTGGAGGTCATTTCTCATGGCCCCTGGGGAATGGGAGTACCCTGGGGACCTGGACAGTGGCTGCTCCCTGGTTAGCAGCACAAAGGAAGTGGATTCATCCAGGTTAAACATGCACTTACTCTTTTTAAATACCAATTTTTCTTTCTTTTAAAAGAAAGCAGTTAGGGCATTGTATAAACAGATAGAAAATAAGGGTGAGTCTGATGGGTATTTCACTGGGAAAAGCCCAAGATGCTTACCTCATTATTTCTTGGACTACTTTAAAATCAAATACCTCTTTCCCTTATGATATACTGTCCTCACTGCTGGTGGGGGAATAGACCTGGATTACATTTGCAATGATAGCTAGGAGAGAGTGGGTTTTTTTTGCAATTTCCTAATTGTTTTTATACTTAATTACCAAGATCCTGAGCCCTGGGTACTTAATTCAAGGTGTCTACAAATGGCCACAGAACAAAGCAGGACTGTATTTCTGCAGGGTTTAGACTTCAGGTGCGTAGTATGGCCTGGGGATTTGGGCTTTTTCTGATGGTCTGTGTTGCAGCTCTTTAATAAAAAGGAAAGTTAGCAATGAAAGCTCGCCACCAAATAAACAACAAAAGGGCAAAACTGTATTTCACCCTCTGTAATTTGATCTGTAAGAAATGTAAATCACTCATCCAGAAGAGAGGGATTTTCAATTAGTCCTGTTTTCTTAAACATGCAAATCCCCCAGCCATGTTTAGTAGCACAGTTTTGCCCTAACTCTGCAGAGAATTCCCAAGCAACCTTTAATAGACGGCCATGCCTTCAGGCTTGTCCACTTACGTTTTCTCTCCTGCCTGGGCACAAGATAGATTATGTATATTATTATTCATAAGTGCCACCTATTGAAAGCATAACCACAGGCACGTTTGCAAATGGTGGGCTTGCCCCAGCTGTCCCCACTCATGCGAAACATTCCTGCTCTCTGACGGACCCCTCCAAACCATCCTCTCGAAATCCACACTATTTTCATGTCAGATGTGCTGGCACGGAGAAGGACTTGCAAAACAACCCATGGACTTGAAAGGCAGCTAAAATTAAGGGAGACTTTTCCCCATTTTCCCCCTGCAGAGGTACTTCCAGCTGATGCTTTTGTTGCCTCTCCCTGACCCCTGAGGCTGGTGCTGTCTTGCAGGGCGCTGGACAGAGGGGTCCAGCCCAGGGTGCCAGGAATCGGGGAACGCAATGATGCCGTGTTGCTTTAAATATGTGTTCTTCACTAAAGAAAGGGATTTCTCTGATTGGTAACAAGAAATAATAAATAGTTAGTACAGAAGAACAGAGAAGTAAATAGATGGGCGTCTCACATGACTGGATGTTATTTGATCATTCTTAGATAAAGGGTAAATATAACTGCTCTCCTGGTGGCAATTCATGTAGTTTTAAAATAAATATATACTTTTTTTACTCTGCTTTTGCACGTTAGACCATTTTCCTGTGCATTTGAGTGTGTTGGTATAAAGAGCCAAGAAAGCTTTCTCTTCCTTGACCGCACAGGATACAAGTCGTTTTCAGTTTGCCGTAAAATGATTTTCAAAAAATATATAATTATGAGTGAGGAAGTAGGAATACTATTTAAATAAATGTTTTGAATGCTGGTGGCTAGAATTAAGCATAGCCCTACATTTCTACAAAAGGTCAATTGTGATTCTAATTACTCTTATGTAAACTAGCTCGTGTTTGAACTGCGCAGTTATAATTAATATATATGCCTCATTGCCAACTATGTGCATTTTGCATCATTAGAATCTGGACAGCCTTATTATGTCTGGACAGTCTGAATGAACATGTAAATGGATGTGAACCTCTTCAGGTTGATTTTCTGTTACGCCAGTTTTATGATGATGTAACCGCATTAGCTCTAATTGCATCGCATGGAGATAAATCTGGGGCATCGGAGTGGGGCAGGAGACGTGTGGCATTCAGCGGTGGGAAGCACTGCTCCAGTGCTGCAGGACATATGGCAAGGAGATGTAAGTGAGGCCTAGAAATACAGTTGCAATGTCTCCCTTAAAAAAATCTTACCCATCTCCAAAGGGAACATAGCGGCCAATAAATGCACAAGAGTCTTCTAGAGGGTTTTTTCTCTCTCCATGGGAAGGCATGGTGGGTAGTGTTTTCCCTGGTGGTGGATGGGTCTGAGCTGTGTGATAAGAGGTGCAGCTGCTTCCTCGCTCTGCAAAGGGCTCTCATTTTTGGCTTCCAGACAGCAGTGAAGTCTGAAAAACTGTTACCCAGCCACATGCCCAAGCACAACTCTGGCGGGCAGCGGCAGCCGCAGGATCCCCATGGCCTGGCTGCCTCTGCCCTCCTGCGCTGCTCTGGAGCCCACAGGTGCAGTTTTGGCTGCAGCCCAATCTGAGTCTGTGCAGCGCATTTCTGTTCTCGGGTACCAACCAAAGAGCAGAGGCAGAATACAAGCTTTGTACCCCGACGTGCTTTTTCAACATCCTTTCCCTTTCCTGTCCCTGTGGAGGACGCAGGATGCTGATCTCCCTCTCTGAGCAGGTCCCGAGCTGGGCTCTGTGTTGGCCTGTCCCTGCTCCACCACCAGCACCATTCAGGATCCTGTCAACAACTCCCAGACACTGGCCATGATGGACGTGGGCTTGGAGAAGGGCTCCTCACACACCCTGGAGATCAGACAAGGACCTACTGGAAAACCCACTGAAGGGTGTTAAAGCCTGACAGAGGTGTGTTTTCACCCTGTGCTGGGGGTGACACTGAGTGGGAAGGTTAGCCTAAGAGGAGCAAACCCTGGGTGGTAGAAGCAATGACAACTGAAGCACCCCTAAACTAGGAAAAGTCAGAGCCATGGAGGTGGGTGGGCTCATGCTGAAGGTTGGGTATTGCAGTGCCAGGGAATGGCAGGTTTTTGGCACGCCCTGCAGGGAATTTTTAAAACAGATGCAATTAAAGGTAAAGTGTAAGGAGATGGATGCCAAAGATGCACTATGTGGCCTTTAACTCTCAGCTAGCTGGGCTCACTTCTGGAGGTGGCTTTGCCCACACCCCGGGCTGCCAGAAAAGCCTGTGGAAAGCACAAGCGCACCCGCTCCTGCACGGACGTGGGGCACCCCAGAACCTGCCTGGGGCATCTGTGCTGCTGCTCTTGGCAGAGGAGAGAAAGCTGGCAAGGAAAGCTCGATACCTCTGCTTGCTACTGTGTACTTGCATCGTGGAGGTGAGCACAGGAAAAGCAAATGTCCCCATTTCAAGTATGCTTGACTTGCCCCTCTCTCACCCCTGGGAACTGGGGCTGCTCTGCCCTCCCTGTGCTCAGCTGAGAGCAGTGAAGGGCGAGCGGTGCTTCTCTGCAATGGGGCGCTGCCGGGGCCCCAGGGGGGACCTTCCTCATAGGAGAAAATGGGTGTTACTGCTCATTTTCCTCCCTCAGACTCTCCACCAGGGATGGCTTAAAAACTGCAGTCAGATCTCCAGAGCCATGGGGGAAATCACGCTGGGCCTGTGCCCCTGCTATCTCCTTGACGAGTGGCAGGGGAAGCACGTTCAGAGGTTGATGCAAACCTGGGAAGAAACCCGATTCTTTGTTTTTAAAACCCTCTCAGGTCCCTCTGCAGCCCAAGAGGCCAGTCCTTGCTCTCACCAGCCTTGGGCACAAGTGCTTTGGGTGCCTGGATCTGCCTTGCAACATCCTCTGGGTGCTTTCAGTGTGAAAACTCCCTCTTCCTTGGCTCTGACCCTCCCAACAGCCTTGCCATTTCTCTCCACAGTGGTGATACATCATGTCCTCACAAATGTCACTGGAAAACATTGCTTAACCTCTGTGCATCTCCCTCCCTCTCTTTGCCGCTATTACCCTGCGCCATAATTGCGTTAGCGGCTGTGGGATGTGCTGGAGCACAGCTTTCCTGCGAGGGAGGGTGCGGGCTCTCGCCACTGTCCAGAATAATGGGGTCCAGCCCTGACCCAGGAAGCTGGTGCCCAGGTGAGAGGAGTGCCGGCATCTCAGTGCCCGCTCAGTCCTCAGCCTCTCCGCCGAGCCTGCTGACAAGGCTGCCAATTAGTGTCCGTTGCACGGGTAGCCGATGACGGGGACACCTCTGCACGCAGACCACACAGGCCACCGCCTCGCCACCACAGCCCCGGCACAGCTGTCAGATAGGGACGGCTCTGCCACCACTGACCTGCGCCCCTTTGGAGCCGGTGATTTAAGAGGTGAAAGACATAATGTGCCATTACCCATCCCTGGAGCGGCACAGCCGCTGAACGGCTCTAGAGCCCATAGTTGCAGCATGAGGACCTGGGTCCTGGGTTTGTCCTGCTGCTGGGAAATGCTTGATAAAGATGCAGTGCTTCATCACCCTCTGTGACGCTACGTTACCTTACAGTGCTGTAGTTTACAATATATTTAGAAGGCTGGATCAGTCTCCATCTAATGTGCTCATTGCTAAGGCACTTGTCTTTGTGAACAAGAGGGGTATCTCTCCACTCAAGTAAAGATAAATATTACAGAGGATCACCTGTCATTTGTATGTGTGTATCATACAGTGTGTAGTGTGCACAGATGAACTCTTCCACGTGCTTGCGATGCACAAATATTTTATATACATGTGTGCATATGTGTGTCTAATATTAATGCACCCAGACATACACACAGTTGCATTTAGGTAGGCACATGCTCGCTGTGTCTGCACCTCCCTGTAGAAAAGCTATATTCATATGTGTACACTTGCATGCATAAATATTGTCAGGAAAAAAAGAAATCAAGTCACTATAGATAGCATCATGGAAAATTAAAGATGAAGCTGAGAACAGACAGCGTTAATAACCCAGGCTGTTATGTCACCAGTCGAGTAAGATGCCTTATGAAGAGGAAAAAGAGCATGAGGAAATCTGTAAGTAACGTACACAAGTGTCGTAGGCTTTCGCACCCAGGAGCACGTGCTTTTAAAAGGGGGTGTGTGTGTGTTTGTGCAGGTGTGTTTTATATATCTGAAAAGGGTTCCTGAGATGAACACAAAGCCAGCGCGTGTTTGTGCTAGATTGAGACGCTGGCATTAAGATGAATGTATGACTCTATTAGCAGAGCGTTATGGTTCCAATTTCACTTAACATCTGAGTTGTTCA
>NC_082603.1:18255379-18292879 GCF_030936135.1 Gavia stellata
GCAGCCCTCCTCCTCTCTGCTCCCCGGGTTCGGCAATTTTATTTTTTTTTATTTATTTTTTTTTTACCCTTTCTCTTGGACTTCAGGTAATCTGAAATGGCACTGACCCTTCTCATCCTTCCGATTACCTTTCTGAAGCATGAACTTGGTATAAAATCACACATCAGAAAATTCACTATAATTATTTTGCAATGCCATCAGCACAGATCCATCAAGGAGGAAACCCAGTAGTGGAATGCTCCTCGCAGCCACATGAGCGGCCAGTCCCGTCCCGCCTGAGTGACAGCTTTGGTAATTAAGTGATTGTAGAGACCTCCCCAACTGTTCTAACAACCTTGTCAGGGCCTGTCTGCGGACAGAACAAGCTGAAATCAATGTGCTTTCTGCTCCCTGAGCATTTCTTATCATGTCCTCAGCCTGCATCGGGGGAAACATTTGACAAAAGAAAAACAGTAGCACTAAACGTTGAGATTAAATTTTTGGAGCAGAAAGTTAACTTTCTTCGGCTGTTTTTCTTTTTTTTTTCCCTTTTCATTTTTTTTCCCCGTAAGGAGGGAAAGGCGGAGGGCAGCGGAGAGCCGTCGCCCGGGCGCGGCGGAGCTGTCCGGGGACGAGCGGGCCGTGGCCGCGCTTGCTCCGCGCGGCTCCGCGCCGTTTTGTTCCCGCTGGGAAACGTTCTGTAGCGTCTCTTGCAACGGCCCCAATTACTCCGAGGTACAATATATTTTCGCCTGGATTAGACGGCGGGTCTGTTGGCACAGCGTAAATGTCAAGCAGCAGCTTTTAATAAAGGGATGTTCAGACTGTTAAATTTCACAGTACAACGGGCTCGGCCCCTCCCGGCCCCCTCTACCCCCCCGGCCGCTCCGGGCTGCGGGGCTGCCACTTGAGACAACACGACCGCGCACCAAAATCCGGGTGGGGAGTACCCCATCCCGGGGCCGGGGTGCTGCGCCCTGCCAGCCCCGAGCTGCTTTGCGGAGGGACACCCGGAGGCCCGCACCCCGCTCCTCGGGGTGTCCCCCCGGTGGGGCAGGGGCTGCCCGTCGTGGGGAGAGGCAGCAGTTACAGCACCGCACCGGTCCCTTTCCCGGCTCCCCGGGACCGGCCACCGCTGGCCGGAGCTCGGGGCCGCTCCGTGGTGCCTCAGCCGGGGTCGTCCCCCGGGCAGGGACCGGCTGGCGAGCCCGCCCCCCCCGGCCCGGCACATGATACCCCGTTCCTGCCGCTCGCTGCCCCCAGCCTCCATCGGGCCATTGATTAGCGCTCAAAGTGCCGCTCTAATTAGCTGCCTGCTAATTAACGAGCGGGGCCCCGTCCGACTCCTGTGAGTGGCACCTTCGCTCATCGCTTTGATTCGGCTATTGCTGATTTATTGGAGGGGGGGCGTTCCGTGGCTTTGTCCGCAGCCAGACGGGTGGGATGAGATGGGAAGGGGGGGTCCCGTAGCTAGGGGCTGCGGGGACACGGGGCTGCAGCTGTCCCGCATCCACCCCCGGCCTCAACAAGTGCAAGGGGAGGCGCGCTGCCCTCCGCACCCTCGTAAGGTGCCAGCAGGAGGTGGAAGGCCTTTTGCGTGCGGTGCCCCCGCCTAGGGCTGGTCTGGCCTCTGGGCGTCCGAACCCGCCCGCGGTGTCCGCCGGAGGAGCAGGAGAGGCCGAGGCTGCCGACGCTCCGGGCTGCTGCCGGGCCCGGCCGGGAGCGGAGCGGCTGCCCCGGGCGGGCCTCGCCGCCGCTTCCACCCAGAATATTTCTGCACAATGGAGTCGAGGATTAAAAAATAGGAGGAGGGAAATGAAAGGTGTTCACTCTTCAGGAACACGACTTTAAGCCCTAAATCCCGATTCCGGGACGGGGAAGTGTATTGTGAGTTAAAGGATTATGCTAGTGTAACATATTACCCCGGATCTCGCATTCCCCTAGGGATAATTAGGACATACTTTTGGTAAATTGCAAACTAAGACAGCAGGATAAATACGGCCGCCGCCGGCTGCTTCCCTGCTGCAGGAAACCTGCCTGTGCGTTTGCAGGTTTCTTAAAAAAAAAAAATCCCTTTCTCCTGATCTTTCATTTTGCTCCTCAGTTTTCCCCCATTTTTCTTCTGTCCCCTTTCCCCCTCCTTGTTCCTTCAGCGCCCCGATCTGTAGGGACGCGCTGGCAGGAGGTCACCTCGCCGTGCCGCCAACCCCTCTCCCACCGGGGCGGCGGCGCCCGCGCTGACTCCGGCCCCGTTCGCGCCGGGGGCCCGTCGGGGACAACGGGGGAGGCCGCCACCGCCGCCCAGCGGACACGGGCGGCCCTGCACCTCCGCCGGGCCCGCCGCCTCCGCTCCCTCGCCGGCCTCCGGGTGCAGCACCGGCGCCTAAAAGCCCGGGGCAAACGGTACGCCTGGCTGCCCCCGGCTCCCCGCGGCTGCCTGCCCGCGGGGCGGCGATGCGGGGCCGTCGGGGCGGAGCGGGGGATGCTCCGTAGCAGAGGGCTGCCCGCGGGCAGGGTTTCCTGCCGTCGAAAAACTTCCTACGAAGTGAGGGAGTGGGGCCGTGACCTGGCCCGCTGCGGCGCCCAGAGAAGGCCGGTGCGCTTCGGCTGTGACACCGACGACTGGTGAATCCCAGGGAAGGCCCGTAGCTTTTTAGCAGCGAGGACCCAGAAGCCCCTCGGCTCACCCCACGGACGAAGGCCGGCCCCAAGCCGTCGGAAGAGGAGCCGAGGGCCGCGGCACTCTCCGCACCGGCACCTGTCCTCCCGGGGAGCGGCTCCTCATCCTGCACCGCTGCCGCGGGGCTGCGGCATCTCACGTCGGACCCAACCGCCCGCAACGAGTTACCGGCCCGTCGCGGCCCCCCGCGGCCCCTGGGGTCCCATGCGCTCCCCGCGCCCCTCCATACATCTGAGCAGGACGGCTTCCCCGGGAAACGCACCGCGGTGGGAAACGGGGTGCGGGCGCACCCGCGCAGCCACCGCACCCGCTCATCCCCTGCGCAGGGCGGGGCGGGAGACACCCGGTACGGTGGAGGCAGGACGGGGCCGGGGTAAGAAGGGACCCGCGTGTCCTCACTTTCCCGCTCCTCGTCCCGGGCCGCCCGCGGGCTCCCATCACCGGGGCAGCCGTTGTCTGCGGGGCGGGGGTGCCAGCGGCCGCACACCTAAGGCATCACCTAGTGCCGTCGCTGACCATCACCACTCAAAAAATCTCCCTTGAGCTCATCCTGCCCTAATCCTGCCCTGCGCCCCCATTGCTCTGCCCCCTCCCTCTGCGCCCCCGAATCTGGGGCTGCGGCTACTGGTTTCGGGGCTGGTAGGGTCCCGGTGCTGCTGGAGGCCTGGAGGGGAGGCGTCGGGGTGGGCTTCACAGGAGTCTGGAAATGGTAGTTCGTGCTAAAATATAATTCGGAGAACTCTAAATCATTCATTACCACCTTTATAATTACTCTGCTAATTAGGCTGACACGCCACTTCATCAGGATTAATACGACGCCTTGTCACTGGCACTTCCCATTACTCTGACATTCAACCAGGGAACCGTCCGGGGAACACCGGATGATGCTCTCCGGGGGATCCGACCCATCGGCCGTGGAACCGGCGCCCGACGGGGCGGCGGCGGCGGGGACGGGCGCGGGGGTGGGGGGGGGGCGCGCCGGGGGCGCGCCCCCCCCCACCCCCGCGCCCGTCCCCGCCGCCGCCGCCGCCGATTGGCTGCCGCCCGCGCTGCGTCAGCCCCCGCTCGGCCTTCCGCCAATGGGGGCGGGCAGCGGCGGCGGCAAAAGCCCGGGTTTATAATAAACGGCGGGGGGGACGCGGCGGCCGTGACGTCACGGGGGGAGTCGCCGCCGCCGAGAGGAGCTCGGTGGGCACGGGCGGGCGCGCCGCAGTGGCCGGTGTCCGCCCCGCTCCGCGCCCGCAACTTCCCGCAACAAAGTTGGGGAGCGGCGAACCGGCCCGGCGGCGATGCGGTGCTCGGCGGGGGCTCCGCGTTAGTGCCGCCCGCGCCGCCGGTGCGCGGGCTGGGGTAACCCGCTCCCGCCCCCCCCCCCCCCCCTTCCCTCCCTCCCCCGGTGCTACCCCCGCGGCCGCCCCCGGGGATGCGGGCGCGGCGCTAGCTGTCCGCCATGGAGGGGCCGAGCGGGTCCAGCTTCGGGATAGACACGATCCTGTCGGGCGGCAGCACCGGCAGTCCCGGAGTCATGAACGGAGACTTTCGCGCCCACGGCGACGGCCGGCCGGCGGATTTTAGGAGCCAGGCCACGCCGTCCCCCTGCTCGGAGATCGACACGGTGGGGACGGCGCCCTCGTCGCCCATCTCGGTGAGCATGGAGCACCCCGAGCCGCACCTGGGGGTGGCGGAGAGCCTCCCGCCGCCGCCGCACCACCTCCACCTCGGCCCGCACCCGCCGCCGCCGCCGCCGAGTTTACAGCCGTCGCCCCCGCAGCCGCCGCCGCCCCAGCTGGGCTCGGCCAGCTCCGGCCCCAGGACTTCCACCTCTTCTTTTTTAATTAAGGACATTTTGGGCGACAGCAAACCGCTGGCGGCGTGTGCACCTTACAGTACCAGCGTCCCCTCTCCCCATCACACCCCCAAGCAGGAGGGCAGCGCGGCCCCGGAGAGCTTCAGGCCCAAACTCGAGCAGGAGGATGGCAAAGCCAAGCTCGACAAGCGCGACGACACGCAGGGCGACATCAAATGCCACGGTGAGTACGGCCCGGCCCGGCCCCGCACCGCACCGCCTCGGCCGCCGTTAAAACCGGGGCCGCGGCGCTCGGCCGCATCGGCGAAACGAAAAAACCGGGGGGAAAAAATCCGCGGGAGGAGCGCTCCGCTCTGCCGGGGCTTGTCGGCGCCCCTCGCTATCGCGGGTTTAAGATCGGGAGGAGATGAAATCCCCTTTTTTTTTTCGCTCCGTCGGCCTTTCCTCCTCTTTTTCATTTAACTTATCCGTTTTTAAAGAAATAGCCGGAGCGCTGGGGTCGCGTTGGAAACCGGAATGTATTTATTTTTAATGCAAATGCGCGTAAATGATTCCCCGGCTTTCGAAGAACCGGCGGCTCAGCTGCACTTGCTGCCTTCAGCCTTTTCATCTTCGCTCATTCGATCTAAAATAAAAATAAGGGAAAAAAAATGCCGCTTCCCCAGCAGCCCATACCAAATAAACGAAGAAACTTTTAATTAAAAATAAAATAATAGAAAACCAATCGGCCCGCGATAGGCAGCGGAAGGTTGGGGGCTTTGTGCGTTTTGCAAAACAGCCGTGTTTTCCCCGCGCCGGGATAGGAAGGTTTATTTCTCCGTCTTTTATCCCTTTTTTAATTACGGATTTCGTGCTGATGGGGAAGCCCCTCCGCGCGGGGTTCGGAAATGGAAATAGCGATGTGTGCGTGCGGAGAGGAAGGGGAAGGGAGGAAAAGAGTGAGCGAAGGCGAGGCGGAGAGAGGGGCTATTTTCCCTCCGGGGCCGGCGGAGCTGCCCCCCTCGCAGGCGGCCCGGTACAGCCGAGAGGCGACAGGACACGTTCTTCGAATTTTGCCCCATTGAGACATTTTTGCCAGGCTGAAGAGCGGCGAGCCGCCCGGGTGTGCCGCTCGTTGGCTCTTGTAGCATTAGCATAAGAGTGCCCAAACCAGATGTCTGGTCTGGCCATTTTTGTGTGCACCAACCTCCCCAGTGGGTCAATTAGGGAGATTATTGTTCTTCCTGCGGGGAAGATCAAGGAGCGCCACAAACCCGGGCCCGAGCCGAGCCGGATTGACATATCGATTTCCCGGCATTTCGGGCCGGGGGGAGAGGGCGAGAAAATAACGAAAGCCCTGTAGTCGGCAAGCGGAGAGTGGAAATCCCGCCGTTCCCCGGACGGCTCGCCGCCGCCGCCCCCCGCGGTGTTTGAGCGGTCCCCCCCCGTGCCCCGGAGGAGCCCTGGGGAAGGGGGCGGCGGGGCCCGGTAACGGCGGCGGGGCGGGGCGGGGGCCGAGCCGGTGTCCCGCCGGCCCTCACCGCCCCTCGGCTCGCTCGCAGGGACAAAGGAGGAGGGCGACCGGGAGATCAGCAGCAGCCGGGACAGCCCGCCGGTGCGGGCCAAGAAGCCGCGGAAGGCGCGGACCGCCTTCTCCGACCACCAGCTCAACCAGCTGGAGCGCAGCTTCGAGCGGCAGAAGTACCTGAGCGTGCAGGACCGCATGGACCTGGCCGCCGCCCTCAACCTCACCGACACGCAGGTGAAAACCTGGTACCAGAACCGGAGGTAAGGCGGGCCCCGGCGCGGCGGCGGCCCAGGGGCTCCCCGGAGAGCCGGGGGGGCGGGCGGGCGCCGCTGTGCTCCTGCCCGAGGGAGCCCGGGGCGATGCAGGGAGCGCCCGGCGGCTGCCCCGCGCCCTCCCCGGCGGCGGGCTGGGGGGTCCGGACCCTGTCGCCGCAGCCGTAATTTTCTGTCTCATTACATACGGTTGCAGCCACCCTAATTCTGTCGCAAACCATTAGTGTCAGCACGCTGCGATCTAACCGTGTGCCGCGGTTATTAATTTGGCCGGAGCCTCCGTGTGCATGTGTCGGGGGTGCGGGGGGTGGGGGGAGCCGGGCACGGCCGGGGGTTCGCGCCGTGTGCGGGCCCGCAGGGCCGGTGCGCCCCGCCGGGGCCCCAGTGGTGCGGGGCCGTGCCGGGGAGGGGGCTCGTCGTCGCGGACGCCCGCGGAACCGGGCCGGGTGCCCCGTCGCGGCGCCCGCCCTGCAGCCGCCTCTTGTTCCCCCCGGCAGGACGAAGTGGAAGCGGCAGACGGCGGTGGGCTTGGAGCTGCTGGCCGAGGCCGGGAACTATTCGGCCCTGCAGAGGATGTTCCCCTCGCCCTATTTCTACCACCCCAGCCTGCTGGGCAGTATGGACAGCACGACGGCGGCCGCGGCGGCCGCGGCCATGTACAGCAGCATGTACCGGACTCCCCCCGCGCCGCACCCCCAGCTCCAGCGGCCGCTGGTGCCGCGGGTGCTGATCCACGGGCTGGGGCCCGGCGGGCAGCCGGCCCTCAACCCCCTGGCCAACCCCATGCCCGGCACCCCGCACCCCCGGTGAAGCGGCACCGCGGTCCCCGCAACGAGCCCTTCCCCTCCCCGTCCCCAAACAAGCCCCAGCACCGCAGAGGAGGAAGCGAGGGGAAGCCGAGGGGCAGGAGCTTCTGCAGGCAGCCACCGGCCACCGAGGGAGGCGATCAGTCAGAGCAGGGACTCTTGAACCGTGAACCCAGAGCCGAGCCCGTAAGTGAAACGACCACACGCGGGGGAAGGCGGGCAGAGCCGCGGGGCGACCCGCCGACCTCGGCTCCTGCGAGGCAGGACTTGGAACTCGGAGAGAGAGAGGGACGGAGGGGGAGGAGGAGGAGGAGGAGGAGGCGGAGAGGGAGCGGGAGCCCGAGCCCGCCGGAGAGACTAACGGCTGCGGAGGACGGAGGGAATGAGAGCGCCTCGACCCCCGCCCGGCGGAGAAGACCGGGGGAACGGAGAACTTTGCACTGATTTTTCTCATGACCTTTTTTTTTTTTCTTATTGAAAAGTGGCATGCTCCCTAATGCGAACAGAATTGTACAGACCGAGTGCTGAGTGCTATATCATATTTATTATATGTCGTCCAAAAAAGGAAAAAAAAAAAATTCACTTCTATACGTTAGTTTAAAACGAAGGAACGTGATTCTCCCCTCTCCCTTTTCATGTCTTTTTGGATCCAGTAAAATAAATGCTTAGATGATAAAATATAGATTTTTTGTGACTGAAAAATTACAGGGAAAAAAACGAAAAAAAAAAAAAAAGAAATAAACTTTATCTTTTTTTAACAAACGTGGCAATTCAGGGTAGCTAATTTACCCCGTGACGAGAACGCAAGAAATTCGGAGTAGAAAAGGCAAATGCCACTTTTTCTTTTTTTATTTTTAATTTTAGGCTCGTTGTTTCATAACCGGCGCTCTTTTTCCCTGTCTGTATTTTAAAGGAAAAACAACTCCTCGCGCAGGTGCCGTGCCCCTCGCCGTTGTTTTAAGCAGCTGGGCAGGGCGGTGGCGGGTTTCCCGGGGAGGCGGCAGGGAGAGGCTGCGGCGCGGCGGGCGGCCCGGGCCGGCTCCGGCCATCGCTTCGGCCCCTGGGGACGGGGGCGGCGGAGCTGTGCCGGTCCTGGGGACGCGGCCCCGGCCCGGCAGCTGCCTCCGCACCGAGCTGGGACAGGCGGCGAGCGCCGGCGGTCGGGGTGAGTAACGAGAGGAAAGAGGCAGGGAGGGCAGGCGGGTCCCGGCGGACAGGGAGCTCCTGAGCCCCGCCGGTCTTTGATCTTTGTTGCTCCCCCCGCCGCCCCTTCCCCTGGCAGGCAGCTTCCCGGGCCGGCCCGGGCCGCCGGGTGCCGCGGGGGCAGAGGGGGCGCGGGTCGGGGGTGGGGGCCGTGACCCTCCACCGGGCTCCGGGGACGGCTCTGGCCCCAGCCCGTGGAGGTGAACACCCCTCTGCGAAGTTAGAAAGTTATACAGCAATTACCTATAAAACATTCATAAAGTCCAGTATTATATTCTCCTCTGAGGGTTTGGTGCTTTTTTTTCCTCTCTCTTTTTTTTTTTGCTCGTGGGTTCCCTTTCTTTCGAGAGAGAAGGAAAAAGAAAAAGAGAAGCCTCCGGGCACGTTTATTTGGGCTTCGCTAATTAGCGAGCTGCTTGCTGATTTCTCTGCTAATAAATTCGCGTTAAAACCATATTGACCTCTGCCTTGATCTAACAAAAGGGGAGCGGGTCGGGAACGCCCACCTCGTTTTCTGCCCGTGTTGTGGCGGCCGCTGACTATTCCCCCGCGCCTCAGCCGTGGCCCCCAAATTGCCCCGGGCAGGAACGACCCGGCAGCGGGGCCCCGAGTGGCCAGAGCAGCCCGCCCACCCCGTCTCGCCGCCGAGGTTTTCCCGGTAAACGCATCCTATCCGGGCTGGGGAAGGAGGTAGGAAATTTGGGCTCGGTTAGGGCCCTTTCCTGAATCTAAACAAGGAATCCTGGACTGTTTTCTCCCGAAAGGAGGCGATCCAGCTGGAAAAGCTGGTCCCAGCTCGTTGTTCTTCTCGATGACTAAACCGGGCTCGGTTTTGACTGCACAAACTCGCTGAAAAGTAGTGACCATAAGGAAGGAAAGTTCATGCAAAATAGATGAGTGTCCCCCAACACCCCCCTCCCGAGCAGGGCCGGCCCGGGGCCGCGGGGTGCCTGCCTGGGCAGGGACAGGGAGCTCCCGGTGTTTCGGGAACGGCGGCGGACAAGGGGCTTGCAGGCAGGAGAGCGAGCGAGGAGCGGGGAGCGCGGCCGGGCTGGGGAGCTGCCGGTGCCGTGTCGGACGGTGCCTAAAGCAGGGTCTGCCGGGGCAGGGGGGCGAGGAACCGCGACCTCCCCTGAAACGTGTTTCCAGACCCAACCGGAAAGTGCTTGTGAGCGGGAGGAGGTTTGGAGCAGGACTCGCTCCCGTTCACTCCCCTTTTCCCCATTTGGGAAGCGGGGCTGGAAATGTAAGTCCTCCTTCATTTGTCCCGCTCCCCGTTTGCACCGGGAAGGAGCCGACCCGGGGACAGGCTGCCCCTGAGGCTGACCGGCCGGGTCGCCCTTGCAGCAAGGGGCTCCGTTGCTTGTTTAAAAAAACCCGGCACATGCGCACGCATTTCAGCGCGCTGCGGCAGCACAAAGAGCCGGGCGACGGGCCGGGCTGCGCGGGGTCGCCTCCCCGCCGCCTGGCCCAGCGCGGGGCACGGCGCAGGACCGGGCACCACTCGCGGTTCGGCGCCGTTGGCGGCCGTGCCTTTCCAGCCGCGCCGTCCGGGTTTTGTCCCCTTTCCTCCCCCAGGCAGCTGCTTTCGCCGCGGCCGCCCCCAGACTTGGTGCCGAGCTGCCGAATTCCTGCAGTCCCGCTCCCTCTCCAGCCGCCGCCCTCGGCCGGGCCAGGACCTGCTCTCGGCCCTGGAAGTGGATGTGAACAAATAAACAAACCCATCTGTTGCCAGACGAACGGGGTCTCTTAGCCTTAAACCGCGGGAAATACCGGCACCCGCCGGAAAAGACCTGGCTGTTGGTGCGCTGAGCGTGGAAACAAACCGTGAGGCTGTAGAAGAGCGGTGTGTAAGCGAGGGGACGCGGTAGCCCACGGGGTAGCTGCGCTGTTTGCTCTCTCCCCGCACCAGGCGGTGGCCCGCAAGCTGCGGGGCGGCTCCGGCCCCTCCAGCCCCGGGGGACGCGTGCGCCCGCCGAGCGGCTGCGGGCCCGCCCGCCCTCAGCACCACGGACAGCTCCGGGCGGCGCGGGCCGGCCCGGGCCGGGGGCCCCCCCACCCCCGCCCCCGCGGGAGCTTCCTGCCTTGCCCCATGCGGGGCAGCACAGTCCGGGGCTCCGGGAGGCGGGGCTCGGCGGGGCAGCAAGGGGAGCCTTCGGTCCGCGGGAACGTCGCGGCCTCCTTCCCCGGCTCTTGCCGGCAGGCGGTGATGAAGGCGGAGGAGGCTGAGACAGGCTCCCGCTGCCGAAGCAGCGCATAGCTCGTCTGTCCGCCACCCACCGCCCGGGAGAAAGCCCCTGTCCTGGGCCGGGCCCGGTCCTTCGGCCCCGAGGGCACGGAGCGGGGGCGGCGTCCCGAGGACTTTGTCCCGGGTGTTTGAGTGCTGCCCCCGCTCCAGCCGGCTGGGCGAAAGCGGGACAGGCCTGATCCGCTCCCGCCCGTGTCGCTCCGGACGCGGTGGGACGCGGGATTCCCTTCGGTCGCCTTGTCCCCGGTTCCCCTTTGGTTTGTTTCTGCTGGGTGGTGGCTATGTGTTTTGCAGGTGGGCACGACACGGGAGGCTCCTTCGGGGAACTCCTGCTACGCTCAAGCAGGTTTTGGCGACTGGTTGCAGCCTCCGGCTCCTGCCTGAGCCCTCCCGGCAGCAGAGCCGCGGGTAGGCTGCTCCGCTGCTCTTGGCTGAAGGGCTTTCTTGCGGGATGCAGCAGCAGGATCATGTTTAATTACTCCCCCCTCCCGGGGGATTAGCTTGGCCATCATTAGGACAGAAAGTGAGAAGGGGGACTTTGCTGGGCTGGGACACAGGGATAAGCATTGTCTGTGCCGCTCCGAGGGTGCTTGCCCTGGGTGCTCCGGGAGCTGAATTCGCTCTCCCAGCCGGGCAAGCGAGTCCGGCTCAGCCTCTGGGAACCAGCGAGCAGCACCGAGCGGAGTTCCCTGCCATGCCGGTTACCCCGGTTGCGTTTACACGGACCAACGCAGCGCCCGTGTAAAGCCGTATTAGTGCTCCGGCTCCTACAGCTTTTAGTGTTTCTTGTGCGAGTGGGCTTTTAACTTTTGCTATTTTCTCCCTTTCCAGAGTTTATATTCCTCCAAATTCGCACGACGCTTCTGTGCGAATGCACGCTGTAAGTCGTCCTTATCACAGCTCACTCGAATAACTCGGCTCCAGCCCAGGACGTGGAGTGGGTGCAGCCAGGCTGAGCTCACCTGTGGACAGGGTAACCCCCTTCACAATGTTAGAAATATCCCCAGCCCAGGGGTGGTGGGGATGGGCGGCGAATAACAGTTTCAGGTTGGAATTACACGGCTTTTTTACCCCCTCCATTCCCTCCTGCTGCTAAGCCCACGTCTCCCGTCGGTGACACCACCGGGTTTCTTCCTCAGTAGCGGCTTTAACGTGGAGCCCCGTTTGCGAGGAAAGGGGGGCACAGCAAACGTGACCTGCCGGGACGGCCCTGCGCGCTCGTCCCGCGGGAGGAGCCGCCTGCTCTGTTTCGGGAATAGCATCGAAATGACGCCCGCGGTCCCTGGCGGGGGACAGCTGATGGGGCCGGAGACCCCCCGGCACCGTCACGGGGCGCGGGGAGGGCGGGCGGCCCTCGAAGGCCCCGCTCCTCGGGGCCCCCGTTTCGCGAAAGAGCCTCTGAACTTCGTTCCTCCCTTGGGCTGCTCCCGCCGTCGAAGGGGCCGTGGGGCAGCCGAAGCCAGCGCCTGTCCCTGCGTGTTTCCAGCCGGAGAGCAGGTCCAGCGGAGCGCCCATCACATTAAAACTCCGTTTCCATATTCATATGCCCTATTTTTCGCAAGCCGCTTCTATTAATGGAAGCGCACAAACGCCGGTCCTCAAAACTAGCGGATTTCAAAGGAACGCAAGTGAGGCGCTTTGCGCCGCCGGCGATGGATGCGGGGCTCGCCGGGATCCCCGGGGCTCCCCCGCCGCGCCCGCCCCGGCGGGGAGCCGCTCTCTGCCGGGGGCGCAGCCGCGGGCCCCGTCGCGGCGGCCCCGGGCCTCCCCCCCCGCGCTGCCCCGGGCCGTGCCCCGCGAGACCGGCGCTCCGGCGGCGGGGGCGGGCGGCAGCCCCGCTCCCCTCCCTCCCGGGCACCGAAAGTTGTCCGAGGCTGTCGTGTTCCCTTGTCTCTGGGAGACCCATGTAGGGCGCTTTAATTGCCACATTTTCAAACCGAGGTAATGGTGGGGATGTCTTAGTAATTACCTTAATGAGATAACACCTTTCCTTCCCTCAACCTACTCATTATCACGCTTTTTGTTCAAATTCCAACTACAAAGAGCTATACTTGTGTAAAAAAAAAAAAAAAGAATGGAGAGGGGAGAGCTCTGAAATTTGTTGGAGGTCTTGTCCCCTTAAAACAAGCACTGTACATAGATCTTTAACGTACGAAGAGAGAACTGTACCCGGTTCCAGGAAAGGTTGGCTAGAAGTAAACTAAACATCTGGGGTACCCCTTAATTATTCTTGGTTGGCTTCTTTAGCTTGACCTGTAGGGATGCGAGGGTGTCAAAGTGATGAATTTTAAGATGTTGGGCTGTGAAGACGTGCAGCTGCAAGACTGATGGATTTAGGAAGGGAATGGTAACAAGGTTAGCTGCATGTGAAGTGTGAATTGAGATTTTTGCAAAGAGACTGTGATTGCAGATGGGCATAATGTTGTACCCTTGCATGAAATCTTGCTATTATTGTATAATGGTCAGACAGAGTGTGAAATGACTTATTACCTTACTTTTATTCTTTAATGAAGTTGGGTAGGGAAGGAGAACTACCAGGAAATTGATAGTGGTGGTGCACAGAAACTGTATGACAAGTGCTGATACATTAAATATTTATTTAGCATTTCATGTCCACCCCCCAATTTCTGTTGTTCTAGAATGCAAACAAAAACACAACTAGTGGATCTAGACAGTGAAGAAGATCCACAGAATGACAGCGATATTTTCTTTGCCATCCTCACTTCCTGCAGTATACATGCAGTGGGATTTTCTGTGTGGCAGTGCAGCATATACATCTTCTATGTAAAATATTAGACAGATATCTAGATCCAGGCAGTGCGCACACAGTTTCTAGATGGGTTTTCAGCTGTTCAACATGTATCTCTCTTCTAGACCTTGATGCAGGCATGCAGTGATTTGTATGCTGTTATGACCCCATGTAAATTCAAGTGGCCTTTTCTCCAGCTTGACACGCATGTGAAATACCTCTCGCTTCCTTCTGTACCAAGCACAGGTGTTCACGTGGGCAGTATCATTCTAAAAGCAAGCAGGACAACGTCTGCCTCTGACTTTTGCACAGCAGCATGTGGGTACGTCCGGGCATCTAGGGTGGGTGGGCAGCTTAGCTGACATCTTATCGCCTGTTTCACATGCGGCCAGGGTAAAACACCTATTACCAGAATTCATGATTCAATTGTGCAGTTGCACTGGTCTTTATGAATATGCAGCGAGGAAAAGGAACTGGAGCTACTCCCTCAGGATGCTGTCCTAAAAAAGAGGATTCCCCAGGTGACTAACCTCAGGATGCCACCGCTGAGAACAGTCTGACAAATGCTGGACTTAGTGAGTTGTCTCTCTCCGAGAGCAGCTTCATCTCCCTGTTTGAAAACACACAGTAGAAGCGCAGCTTCTCGTACACCTTCCCCTCCAGAAGGATACAGCCCATGGCTCGGAGAGCTTTCTGAGATGGCACCTCTCCTGCAGTGCCCTCCCCAGACTTTGTCCCCAGAGCCAGCACAAATGCTTTGTTGAGAGCCCGTCTGTGAGGTTTTGCCCTATATTTTCTGTTATTTTCTGGCACTGTTAGGTTTTAATCTGAGGTCAGGAAGAACAAGTAACGTGAAGCAAGCTTGGGAATAATTGCCTACATGTTCTGCATTAGCACATGGGGTAATAATGATGGCAGGATTGTGTGAAACAGAGAACACATCTGAGGCCTCATCTTTGTCCTTACAATAGTCTTTCAGATTTGCTTTTGATATTCCTGCCTCAGCATCTGAACAAGTACAGCATTCTGGGCTTGAACCCCATTTCCATTGAGTAACACCCTGCTGTAGGGATCTTTCTCTCCTCTGGGAGAGGAAAAGGCCTCTGTGGTATGCACAGGTTTGTTTAAAGCAGAATACTGACCTGATGCAACACTGCCCATGTGAGTGGCAAAAATGCACTGAGAGACACAGGAGGTCCCTCATGACACAAAATGACAGGGAGTAGCTCCCTGATAGATTTACAGCCCGATAGACTAGCAGTCATGCTGTAGCTTTAAATACTTTTGTTTTCATTGTGTGAAGGTGAAACAAGAAAAAATCTTGAAAGTTTTCAGGGCTGCCCCATAAAAGTGATGTTTCAGTGCTTGAGCGTGTAGAAAGATGGGATGCCACAGCAGACACTCTGCTACCCCGGCACTGTGAATGAAAAGTGTGCCGCATCTCTCGGACTGGTGGTCTAAAGCAGGACAGAGCAACTGGAAAATGAAAGCTGTCAAAAAAGCCTGTTTTTGGGATTTGCCACTAGTAATTTGGCCGTATCCTGTGGGTTCAAGTACTGTCACTGTCCCTATATTAAAACAACGTAGGATTTTTGTTTTAGAAGTTGTGAAATAAGGCTGGATTAATATTTCGTCAGAAGCATAGAGGGGTCTATTGTAAAAAAGCAGCAAAGCATGCGTCTGCAGCGGAGCCCCAGTGTAGGCACTGACAGCTCCAACCCATATTACTTCACATAAGCTTAATAGATCAGCGAGGTTTTCTGCCTAAAACAGGGGGATGCAAGGTAAGCATGCTGGTAACTTTTTATGTATTTCGCTCTCTAGCAGTCTTTTATTTTTTTTCTCCATTGTCCCCCTTTCTCCTTTCCCTCTTTCCTTTCCTTCTCTCTTTGCCTCACTGTTTTGCCGAGCACTCGGCAGCACGCCCTGGGAAGACTGCTCACCTTTCCTGGTGGCTG
Source organism: Gavia stellata (assembly GCF_030936135.1). NCBI lineage: Eukaryota > Metazoa > Chordata > Aves > Gaviiformes > Gaviidae > Gavia > Gavia stellata. The sequence continues at coordinate 18,270,589 of NC_082603.1, forward strand.
GTGGTGGCCATGGGCAGCCTGCCTTAACCAGCCCCGAAGCGCTGGTGTGTGGCTTGGGCAATGCAGCACGAAGTGTGTGCGGCAAAGCTGTGCCTCTTCCATGGAGACTAAGCTCATTACAGTACAGTATTCTAAAACATGCTTAACCTCTCCAGTCTTGGGTGTTGTATCCCAAATCTACTGCAGAGCATGGACACCCCAATTAGCACTTACAATGCACTGTTGACATTTCTCTGGGCCAGCCCAACAGGAATAATTAGATGTGATATCTAACACAAAGTCATTTTTTTTTCCCAGCAGAGGGTACACTGCAAAATGAAAGCAACATCTACTGCAACAGTACTTGGCCAGATTTGGTCTTATGCATAGCATTATGACTGTGGTGTAACTCAGCTGGCTTCCCCAGGCATTCGCTGCCTGCGCCCTGCCTGACTGCCGGCAGAGTCTGACCCGCTGGGATTAGTGCGGGAGCTAAAGCTCTGGGATGGGTTGCATGAGAAAGCTGTCTTATGCTGCACAGGCCCGGGAAAGCTACTGTGTAGCACCCTGTAGGAGCCTTTCTGTTAGGAGATGCAGTGATCAAGGAAACACTTGCTCAGCATAAGATCTTCTCGAGGCTGGTCTCACTGTAGCTTCAAGTCCCCATCCTGCCAGACACCAGCACGCGGAAAGCCCAGCAGGCTGGGCTGAGGACTGGGCAAAGCTTTAGTGACCGAACATCATTCTCAGCAGTGGTTTGCAGAACAGCAGTGGTAGGATTGTGTTATCATCAACCCCACGCCAGCAAACCGAAAAGCCTATGGAAAAATACATGTGACAGTAAATAGGAAAGAGCTCTCTGCTGCAATGCAGCAGGCTGTCCTCTGACACCACTAATTACAGCTACGCATTGAAAATGTAAGTGTATGATGTAGTGAGTATTCCTACTTAGGAAGTGCCATCGCGTTTGGCTTTGCTACCATTTCTTGCCTACTTTTATGCATTGCAAACTGGAACTTGGAAAGAACTTGGCAGGGTGAAGAGGATATAAAAATGATAATTTTTCATGTAATAGAGATCACATAGAGATTTCCTTTGTAGTTCACAGCATTTCCATTCTAAGATGCTCGGAGAATTAAAGCATACAAATAGAGAAAATCTGCAAAGTGTTGTCAGGTATTATTTATGTATTATTATTTTTGTTGGAAAAGACATGTAAATATAAAGAATTAGAAAATGGAGCTACTAAAATAAATTATAATGGAACCCACAATAAATCTAACATGAGAATAAAAGTATAATGAGAACACATTTTCTTCAGCATAAATACAAATCCTGTCTGCATGCTAAAGCCCTATTAATTGGATACTTACTACAGGAATAAATCTTTAAATGTGTAAAAAAATCTTTCTGCTCTGTGATGAAATATAAATATCGCCAGATTTATTAAAGAAAAAATTCTGCTAAATGACTACTTCTCTTACATATTAATTTATGCTTATGCTACATCTGAAAGACCTCACCCTGACGTGAATATCAGTTAAACGAAGGAAGCTGTAAAAGGAAAAGATTTAATGTGCATCATGAGAAGTCGCTTATATCAGGCACGGCAGGTTTCAATGAAGTTTTATATTATAAAACAGAGGAAAGGTGATAGTCTCTTAAGAGACATAATACTTATCCCATGAGTGATATAATAGTTCATAATTCACCAGAGAACAAGGCTCAAGTGGGTCATATATATTTTATGGCACAATTGGGATTAATACCGTACTTCAGAGAAGCATGCATAAGCTATTCTATTTATATGGAGAGATAGTTTAAAATTCACCCTCTTCCCGCACCCTTTTCTCCTACCCTTTGGCATCAACCTACAAGAGAGGGACTTGAAAAAAATGAGTGAGGACACCGGGTGAAAAACAGACAAGGTGTCGAGGTACTGCTACAGCATCACTGTTTGCCAGGAGCTGCCGTAGTGCTGGCATGGCAATTGGAAATGCTGATTTTCTAACGACAGCTGCCCAGGGCCCCAGACGAAGAGGTTAGTCCTGACCGGTGCGCTGCCATTTCTTTTTTTATTGGCTAAATTTGGTGTTTTTGTGGGAATGGAGGACATGCCGACTTCAGCTGCTACTCACAGCCACCGTGGTGGAATTCAGTTGCCTTAAGTTCCTTCTGTGATGTTGCTGTGTCGCTGCTGCCCTTAGCAGGATGCGGTGCAGGGAAAAGGGGACATCCTGGGGGGGTGCTCACCTTGCTCTTGCCTGTTACAAAACGTGAGACTTTGAGGTATCTGCTCCTTTTCTATATCCCACAAATAGGGTGTTTAAAGACAATAGATATGGCGTTAAAGTCTTGTCTGGGGGAAATCCTGTGTTTCACTGGTGAAGGCTTATTGTATTCTTTTGGATGGTTTTCTGAAATGTGGCCTACAGCAGAAATTTAAAATACGAACTTGTTCCCTTCCTAAGGAAACGTGTCTCCTAAATCACATCTGAAGAGTGGAGACAGCTTAGTTCACCTCATCAGCAAAATCACCTGGAAAAACAAAAGCTGCTGAAGGTCTAGAGGTGGCGTGTGGCAGTTTGGGGAATTTTTTTTGCGTGGGCTGGGGGATGCTGGTGGAGGCCAAGGTGTCACTGGGAACTGAGCTGCCTGTGCCCCTGTGAGCTCCCAGTGTTTCTGACAAGCCCTCACTCATGCTCCTCCCATGCCAAGGGCCATTGCTGCTCAGTATTCTCACCCATCAGCTGTGGAGATGAGCCAACCTGAGACAAGGGATTTACAGGAAACCCCATTTTGTTCTCCCTGTTCGTAAAAAGGTGATTTTGGGGCAGAGGGAGATAAGATGACAGGATGGAGCACCTAAGTGCTGGAAGGAAGGATGTCATATGGGGCAGCTTTGCAGAGCCACACAGGAAGGTTTGGACGGAGAAGGGTTTGCTCTCGGCAGCCTCCTGTTGCTGAGGAGCCCTGGTCTAGCTGGGAGACCAAGCTGGGCTCGCAGAGCAGGGTGTGCTGGTAGGCTGTGCTCCGCACACCAGTGCCAAACAAGCTGAAATGGGGGACCCCGGCTGCCTCCAGGGACCGATCACTCCCATACAGAAGGCCAGGGCTCCATGTTTTGTTTTTTCTAGGTCTGTGTACTGGGTCCTGTGGTTTTAAGCCTCTTGCTGCCCGCACCGACCGGGCTTCCCATCACGAGATGGAGTGTGTGAGAGCAGCCCCGGAGCTCGTGCCCTCCCCGGGGCTGGAGGTGAGGCTGGGCCCAGGGGTGGGAGCGCTGGAAAGCACAGCAGCACCTCCAGGGCACAGGAGGGCTGGCTGGGGGGACCTGAGCCTCATCCACTGCTTCTCCTTGGGTTTTTTCCTTCCTCATTTAATAAAGGGCTTGAGATTGAGCCCAGGCTCCCCGGGACTGCATTTTTAAATTCTTCTGATCTGCCATAGCAGAAGCTGTAATATCTGGGCAGAAGGTGTTATCTGCCTCAGTTCCTGTTCCCACCACCTCTGGGGAGGAGCGCGGGCACCCAAAAGGACGGGCTCATCCTCGGCACCCCAGGCCTTCCCTCGCTCTTGAGTTGGGCAGCCTGCACAGATGTACAGATGGGAAAGGTTGATAGTTAAATCTACTTCTTTTTGATTAGGGCTCAAAAGGTCTCATTGCCTCTTTTATTGCTCTCAGTTTTACATAAAATAACTGACTCAACCCTGTAAGTATTGGCATCTTTCAGGTGTCTCTTTCTTTGCTAGCTCTCTTGGCAAAGTGCAGGGAGTTTGTGAGCTTTTTTAAACTAGCCTGGAGGAGCTGATTCACCAGAATTTGAATCTCTGATGAAAAGCTCACAGCAGCTCTTAAAAGGCATTTAAAAAATATTTCCTTCATGATCCTGCACAGAAATAATGGTAAATAGTATTTTGAAGGGCTATCTTTGTTTGAGCTACCAGTATTGAAGAGGTATCTTTTGTCATAAACAACTACTCTATGTATAATTATGATATGCTTAAATGATAACCACCATTTTCCGAGTACTCTTAGCAGAAAGCATTTTATACCACATGGTTGTTTTATTGTGCACATAACTTGTGATTGTTACAAACCCTTGCCAATGAATGACAAATTTACATACACATCATGTCAGCCGGCAATATTTTGCAGCCTTAATTGCTTTAGCTTCAGGCATTCTTTGTCAAAATAGAGTGTTTTACGTCCTGCAAGTTGCTCTGTTTCTTTGCAACAGTTAAATTATTCTGTAATTTGCCTGTTTTTCTTCTAATGCATTGTCCATTAAGTCATTTAATAATTTATGATATAAAATGTATGATGCAACCTTAAACAGCATTTAAAACTATCTCGAGGTGTTCCAGATGTTATGGCAGGAAGGACGAAAATCTTAAAATGCATTTGTTTAAAACATTTTTCTAATAGCTTTTTACCTGCCGTAAGGGCAACTTTATCTGTATTTATCTGGCCGAGTTTGGCTGACAAAGTCTGAGGCTGCGATTCCTGAGCAGAGCGGCCAGTGTGGAGAGGAGACACTGGGGGATGAGCTGTCAGCAGACGCTGCCGGGGCAGGAGCCAACTTTGGAGCTGCTGCCACAAATGCTTCCATAGACTCACCATCATGTGGATACCCTTTAATTGTGGACCAGCCCCTGTGACAGCAGTGTGTGAGAAAAGTCTATAGGACTGGGTTTTCACGCACTGCAGAAGGCCTTGCGCATTTGCCACTGAGCTCCCAGTGAGAAGAGAGGCAACCAGGAGCTGTAATTAAACCCAGAATACGAAAGCATTCTCTATCCATCCACTTCTGCCCTTTCACGGCTCCAATTTGCTGTGTGTTTATTGTGCAATCTATGAGGACTTTATGCTAGAATAAAAATTAGTGTCCAAACAAAAATAGTATGAATGCAGAGTATTCTGCTACACAGAAGTCTGGTCTGGAGACGGTTGTTCTGCTTGGTGCCTGGGTGGCCAACAATCTCCTTTTGGTTAGTTCCTCTTAAAAAAGCTCTGAGGATGGACATCTCGGAGTGGTTGCCATGTTTCATCTTGTGTGTCAGGGATGGAGGAGCTGGAAGTGATTTCCAGATGCATAACTAGAAAGGCTTACAGATTGAAGGTGGTTTAACTAAACACTTAAGGAATTCTCTTGCAGAAAAGTAAAGTCTTCCGGGGTACAGAGTGGACAAGGACGTCCAGTGCCCAGAGACTGAGGAGAGCTAATGAGGACTTATTTAGCATATTTGCATCTGCAATGAGTGGTGCAGATACATATCCTCCTCTTGGGTTGAGGAACAGTTATAATCCCTTTTACCATGCACTTTTGGGAGTGAAAATCACTCTGACAGAGAAGGGTTTTAGCTACCTGAAGGCCCCTGGCAGAGTTACTTCCTGTGCTGCTGCAAATACAACTTAAGAGCCTCAACAGTTACGAGGCTTTGGTACGGCCATGCTTGTACCAGCTTGCTAGCAGGGTGTCTCTGTTTCTTCTACTGTTTTCTCTCTTGTAAGTCTTTCTGTCCCAGGATGCTTCTCTCCTGATACATCAGTTTCCTTAAGCCAAACCAAACACCTTGTAATCAAAAGGATGTGGGACATACGATATGCACACAGGCAGAAGCACTACTTGCCCGTGAATCGTGTGTGCTCAGTTCTTTGGGTACAACCCAACATTTTCCATGAATAACTGTGAAGGAAAGGGGTCAAGTTCAGTGAGACAGTGTTGGTGGAAGTGGCTTGGGACGGGTCCTCCCCTGGGCCGTCCGCAGCCCCTCCAATCTGTGGGCGAGGACAACACCCAGCTGCTTGCTCCCCTGTCACCTGGGGGGTGGCTGCACTTCATACACGTGTTCAGAAGTGAAGACAGCAAGCAGGGAGTGAAGAAGCAGAGCCGCTGCCTTTCATTAGCTACTGCATGTCTTTGTCACGCCTTCGTCTCTGCTTCAGCGGTTATTGTCCGGTTGGGAAGCAGTTCACCCCTTGTGAAAAATCCTGAGTGTTGATTGCCAGAAAATGATCAACAGGTAAAGAAATACAGTCTGCTGTGTTCAGGGCTGTTTTTAATGGATTGACTTACAACCCAGGGCTGAAAGGCCGATGTAAGCAGGAGCCCAGACCTGCTCCATGGCAAGCATTTGGGATGTCTGGTTTGTCTCTGCACGTTGAATGGGAGATGGATGGACGTTACACCTTTAGCTGGGCATTGTGCACTTTTTCTAGTGGCTTTGTACTCTACTCGTAATGTCTCAGCCAGAGATTGTTTATATCGGCTTCTTATGGTTTCTGTGGTCTGCGATGCTGAAAGGGTGCCTCTGAGCAGGAGGCACCGGTGCTCTCTCCCCCGTCTTTAGGCCATGCCCCTTCTGAGGGTTTTCATCTCTGGGCCCTGACAGATGTCTCTGCTTCTGCCTATTCGATTCCTGCGAGATCTAGACCCTGATTTGGTAGTTTATTCAACTTACAAACTTCCCCAAGGCCAGGAAACTGTGGAGCCACATAGGTATAAACTCGGCTTAACAATTCCTAATGAGAAATCCCTGACGGGCAGAGCTTCTGAGAATGCATTTTGCACAATTAGGGCTGCACACCCCATTTGCTAAGGGAGTGTAAGGAGAAATTTGCTGATTTGCCAGTGACGCTCTCGATTCCCGTTTTCACGTTTAGGTTTCTGTCTTTCCCACCCCTGAAGTTCCCAATTTGGCTTGAATACATTTTGAATTATAACAAATACCCTGATACTCACACCCCATGAATGAGAGCAGAAGGCAGGGGGCAACTCCTGGCTATGTTCCTATACCGAATTTAATTTTTCATTGATAATTAGACTCTCAAAGCCACCTGATATTTTTGACCAGCGGGAAACAAAGGCCCACTGATTGACTCCAGGGATAGATGCAAGCAGCCCCCACTGTGCTCGCACAGCAGCTTCACAAAGACTCAAAACAAGAGCTGTGGCAAATTGGCTCATCCTGCAAGTTTCGACTGGCCCATTGTGTACAAGTAGTAAATTGAGAGCTGATATTTCTGAGAATTATTTATTAGCAAAGCCCGGCGTCTCACTCCCCTCGTAGTTATCCTTTGCAAACAGCTTTTTACCAGTTTGGATGAGCAATCTACGCACTTCATTATTTTTCTTTTATTCGGGTAATTATTAAAAGACAACCAAGCTCTGTTCGGACTGGCAGCGGACTGCATCTGTACCCAGCTGGGCTGATAGCTTAACAGTTAGGCATTATGTGTTTAATTATATAAAAAGATAAAGGGATACATTTGCAGGAATTTATTGCAATGCAAACAATAAAAAAATATTATTTTGAGATTCATTTCTGGTGCTTTTTGTGTTGTTAAAATTCTAAATAAAGGTGTCATGGTGACAGTTTCTAGTAGAGTGACCAGTTGTAAGCATTTAGTACAAAAAGGTGTGAAAATACTAGGCTGAGACCAGTTAGCAGAAATCAGAGTTATACATGCTGAGACCTGCAGTGTTAAACCAAATCTGAGTAAGTCGTGGAGAGAGATTGATAACTCTTATTGTTTGATTTCTTTTCTTTCTTTTTATTAATAAAACCAACAGGATGATGTACAGGAAGATAAAATGATGGCTCTTTCATTAGTTATATTTTCTGCAGCAGCACTTTTCTTAGGTAAGTTGAAAACAGAGTGCTGCTGCTGGGGTCACGTGAAACAGGAAGAAAAAGCTCCTTGCCAACATTGTGGTGATTCTGTATGAAGAGTAAAACAACTATTAACCTTTCCCAATAAGATTCCCAAAACAGCAAATAATATCTGTGTTGGTGAGGTTGTGCTTTGCTGGAAACAGGGGTTTTTTGGGTGTGGGGTGAGAACACGCTTGTCCAGGGGTATGTTCTGGACATGTTCATAGAGATGAGGAGGTCATTGGTACTGTTGAACCTCTTGCAGAACATGGTCGCTTCCTTCCCTAAGGGGAATCTTAGCTATGGAGTACTGAGGTACTTGGAGGGAGTGTCTTTTCTGGGCAAGAGGCATTGAATGAGCTTTTCCTCTTGTGTTTATTTGAGCTGGGTGTGGGGGACAGGGCTAGATTAGGAAGCAGATGACCTGCAAAGACTTCTCTTACTAATCCCTGGAGAAGGTGGGCAGCAAGCAAATGTGCAGCCCAGACAGAGTGAGGCAGTGGAAGCAATGTCCATCCAAGGGTGGTGTCAAGCAGGGATAACTCCTTCTCCAGGGTCCTTGGGGTGTGAAGGCCCCCTTCGGAGAGAATGAAGAAGTCTGTGTTGGCCACTTTTCTAAGTACCGGCCTGTGCAGAGTCCCGCTGATGTGAGAGGCAGAGCCAGGTCACCGCCAGCACGTCCCCCAGCCTGCTGCCGCGCAGACACCCCTGTGCTTGCCCCCATCCCCAAGCTCAGCACAGACCTCCTGCACTCCATGTATTGGAGACACTTGGAGATTTGGAGTGACATCCGCACTTGGTTGAAAATTTGTAGCTCCTAATGAAAAGCACCCCTGAATTGGAGTCTACAGCTTCAGTTTGTGGAAATATTTATCTTATCTTTTAGGCTGCCATATTAGCAACAGTTCGCCTAGAGTTTTTTCCTGTAATTTCACCAGGGAACTCAAATAAACTCTTAGTAGGTCAGTCTGGAGCTGGTAAGAGGCACAGACTGGCCAATACCAGCTCCTGAGGCTGGGGTGACCAAACCAGGGACCAGCTAATAGCTTGTGGCCTTCAGGGTGATGGCAGTGAATGCTCCCTGCAGGCGTGCTGCCACTTTTCTGCAACCAGAAGGTAAATTTAGGCTATCCTTCTGCGGCCTCGTGCAGTGCTCGCGCCAAGATATCTGCATGACACATGATAGTGAGACCACACAGGTACTGTGACTGCTGTCCCCCAGCAGCATTGTTTTATGCTTTCAGCCTTGGACAAAACAACACAATTACAGGAACTAAAGCTGCTGTCTTTGGTGATGAGAAATTCTTTTGCAGCCTTGATTTTAAATACATTTGAACATGTTGCCTACAAGATGTAGACAGAAATGAGCTGTGCATTTAACTGGAGCAGTTGTGTATTCTGTTGGTGTCACTCAAGTGAAGTGAAGCTCGGCGAGCTATAAATACATCTATTTAATAGTGAGAAAGAAGTACCTCATCCTGATCGAGTTTTTCCAATCCCGTGATTTGCTTGCACTGAGGTTAAGCCAAACCCTGGGCAAGCTGAAGGATTCTCAGCCCCTGGAGGGGCTTGTCTGTCTGCCAAGGGAAGCTGTTCTGCGGGGAAAGGAGAGCCCAGTCTACCTTTCCTGGCAAATCCCGCACGGCTGGCTCTGCTGCACAGCCCTCCCTGTGACATCCCATCGGTGCTCATCTCCTGCAGGCAGCACTTGGGAAACCCACGCAGAAAAGCCTTTCTGCAACTGAGCCCTTAGACACTTGGTCTTGAACTCACAATTAGTGTTTTTAATACAATCAGCCACCTATTTGTTGGTTCTGTAAAAATAATGGCCAAATTATTCCCACCGACTGAATTCCCATGGGATGGATTTGGCCCCACACCTGGGATGTACCTGGATTTAGCCTGTGCTGGGCACTGCTATGGTCCTTCTCCAGTACAAGGAAATGTGGATCCATAGTTTTCCTCCTAGACTGGCCTGTGTTTCTGGTAAAGAAAGGAATTAGGTCTAGGGCTTAAGACCAGTTCAAAGTAACTGTGCAGAGATTAATTCTTTGAGGACAATTAATGGCAAAATATACAGGGCATATGGGCCATGACTATGCCATTTGCTGAATATATTCAACCTCCTCGAAGTGGAAAACTGCCCTGATTTGACAGTGTAAAGAAATAACATAAAAATGGAAGGACAGTTGTGGTCCAGTTGTCAGAGAGACTCAAAATTAATGTTGAACATTTGACTCAGAGTGAGGTGAAATATTTCAGGCACATAATCTGCTCATTAAAAATGCCACTTTCTTCAAATGGTTTCATATAGACAAAAACAGACAAAACGTTAAAAAGTTGAAAGTTCTGATTTTTTAAATCTAAGCATCATATTTTGACACCAAATGTCGCTAAATACAACTAAACCAGTCATAAGCACTAAATATTATTTATTTATTCTTGTTATAAAACCCAAATACCTTTTTTTCTTGTCAGCTCAAAATGAAAGGTTATTTTTCCAGTTTAGCCACCAAACTGAGGATTCAATTATTTGCATACCTCCAGTTGTAAGACATTCTAATATTTATCTTGCTGCTGCTGCTGCTGGAGACACAAGAATTATCTGCTTCTCTGGTAGGGAAACAGAATTAAAAAAACCTGAACATGTAGGTCCATTATTTCCGTTTCACAATAATTATGCAGCGTGTTAAACAATGTGTACTTCCATCTAATGCAAAGCCTGCTACCTGGAAATACACAATTACCATAATACCTCGCTGGTTAGACATACGGTGAGACTATGATTATGCAGAGTGTTGGGAGAACTTTATGTATAAAATTATTCTTGAGAAGAAGAAGGGGGAAAAAAAAAACCAAAGTAAAAAGCTAAGCCAGCACATTATCTAATTCTCAATGTAAAATAATGCAGAAGTGCGGAAGATGAACATCTGATTTGTCACATCTGATACGCTAATGTTTTATCCAAAAGGAAGAACACATTGTAACATGCTCATTCATCTGCATAAACACCACCTGGCCTTTTACAGGCACCTACTCAAGTAACAAAAGTTAATGCAGCCCATTTGTAGCCATTTCACTGGTAGAGATGGAAAGGGTTGGGGTTTTTTCATTTTAAGGTAACATATTTACACGAGTGTCTGTTGAGGAACAGCTTCCCTCTCAGCACTTGCTTCTGAAACCTCATTCTCGGTGACTGTAAATTAAAGCAATTTTAAAGAAACGTTAGAAAATGGTATTTAAAGCTTGTACTGAGCATGCTCACACACACACACACATATATACACAGACACATAATACACATCTAAACACACGCACACACACAGTTTTGCATCCCTGGCCATCCACTGCTGTGGAGACACACCAGAGGATGTCATGCAAATCTATATTTACCCAGAAGTGCTACTCTGGTCATGATCTAAATAGCAGCTAGATATGGTTTCTGATGTATGGCTGGGGATGAAACAGATTTGTTGCTTGTTATTTTTTTTAACTGGAGCATCGTGGTGGCATGCTTCAATAAACATGCCTTTGTGCTACATTACACATATGTGTATACCATCACTTTGCTTTCAGATGAAAATAAAACCTGGGCACTCAATTCACTAAAATGCTGTGTACCAGCTCTGCCGCCTTCACAGCAAATTTAGGTGGGTAGGTGTGAAAGGCAAAATAAATAGGTGAATTACGCAGCTAAGAAAAGCTTTTTCTTTTCCTTGCAAAGTGCCTAGGTCTGGCTAAGCTTCAGTGGCAGCAGGATTAGAAGTCCTGCAGGAGGTGTAGCAGGACCTGGGCTGGCCCTGCTCTGGGTGGGGTGGAATTGGGCCAGATGATCTCCAGCAGCACTTCCCAGCCCAAATCGTCCTCCAGCTTTGTGCACAGCCTCCCTGCGGGCCCCTCAGCTGAAGGAGCCTCTTCCCCAATGCCAGGGTGTTGCTGGAGCTCTTGGATGATGGTGGCTGTTTCCAGGCACGTGGTGGGGTGACCCAGCGGGGGGCTGGCTGCACTTCTTGGCCATGGTGGGCAGGCTGGACTGAGATGGCAGCTCTGGGAGGAGGAAGGCTAGAGGTTCTTGCAACCGCCAACTCATTCTTGACCAGGGACTTCAGGTGTCTGGAGAAAGACCCTGGCTGGTGCATTTGTGTGAGTCCATGTGCACATGTGATTTGCCCCAGGTGCTAATTTGGAGGCTTTGGAAAAGCCTGGGAAAGAGACTTGGAGAGCTGGACCTCCACACCCCTCACCAGGAAAGCCAGTATGCTGTCAAGAGTAGGACCCTTAAACCGAGGCAGGGTCACGTCAGGGCCCTGGGGGCACCAATAGGCCTTAATGTCCCTGACCAGCCCACCTGGGGTTCCTACTCACACCCTGCCACTGGCCCAGGAGCCCCATTACAGCTCTCCTCATGGGAAAGGGGTAATGCAGAGCTCCCCGCTTGCGCCAGGCGACCCACTGACTCACAGCCATGCTGCTGGAGCAGAAGGCCTGCTGTGAAGCTGCAAGGGTTAAACAGTAAGGTTGTCCCAGGATGCCTTGGGTGAACCAGGTGGGAGCTGTTAGCAATTAAAGAAGATAAATGGGCTTGATCAGCAGTCAATCTTAAATGCTCCTGAATGAACCTGCCACTTCCCTTTGCCACCCCAGGAATTGTGATGCTTGTAGCAGGTACAGGACAGGGATGCACCATTGCACAATTTGCCTTCTAGGTATGATCATGCAGTCTCCCTCTGTGGACAGCCCCAGAAAACTGTGAAGAGCTGGTAGCTCTTGATGATCCTTCTCTGGGTGGGATTTCCAAGGCAATGGCTCTCTGACACCTCCCTTGTATTTGCAGGAGAAGCCATCTACTGCTCCCCTGGCTCAGCCCAGCGCTAACATCAGTCTTCTATTTTCTGCTGGTACTGTCCCAAACTGCTTTTAGTTAAGAGCCCTTTTTTGTTAGCACATGTATATCTAAACAGACTCCATAAGAATCAGTGTAGGGCTTCCATGTAACTATGGGGTCTGCACATAGCAAGAGAGAGAAGTAGAAGGAAAGAAGAAAGGAGGGAAAGCAAGCAGGTTCAAGCCTGACAGCAGGGACCTCGACTCCACTCACTGCAAAACTGCAAGGTATAACTGTCTTCCCTTTACTCATATGAGGAAGTGAAGCTCTCTTTCTCTCATACACCCTCTTACACTTTCTTTCTCTTTTCCTGATGCTCTGAGATGTGTGTCTTTAGTCAGTTGCCACTGTTTTAAGTTTCTTTAAGTTGTAAGTGGATAATCATACCAATAATGTGGGGCCCTTTTGTCAGAGGAGCTCCTGGGGATACAGTCCCTGTCTGATGAAATTGGGAGTTGCTAAATTGACAAAAGACTGACTAAAGACATGGCTTTTGGTTTGTGGTAGATAACCTGTTTTACCAGTAACTGTTTTTAAAGAACCCTATAACAAAATACATAAGTCTGTACATTCATGTTCCTGTATTTTATTTTCTGTCAAATAAGAATCTGAATTTAAGAATATTGTGATCTGTGCATGTGTCTCATTAGCAATTTGGACCTTAGCCTGCATCCTTGCTACCCTCAACCCTAGAGATCCCAAAAAAGTAGATGCCATTTGAACTAATTTCCTGAAATCACTGTTACTTTTGCACTCTCTCTGAGTGCACATGGGCTCTTGGTCACACACAGAAGCCCTGTGAGCAGCAACGATGACGCTGCCATCATTATTCTCTCCGCATACCTTGATAGAAAGAAAGGCTATTGCTCAAAGTGCCATCATACATGTGCAGAGGGGTGTAAGCTGAGTCCAGAGTACATCATAGCTACATGTATATTTGAAATAAAAATCTCCCTGTTAGCCCAGTCTGCTGGAGAAAGGAGAATGTCAAGAGAATACTTATCTTTTTTGCCTGCGAGGGAAAACAGATCTGAGATCAATGGGAGTCCTCAAAGGGAAGTTGAGAGGGTCCCTTCAAGAGTAATCAATGTTCTGTTTTTTTCCAAGGGGAAAATAGTTTTCTGTTTGCTTTTTTCTTTTTTTTTTTTCCCCAAAGAAATGCCATTTGGTCTTTCATTGCTTCATTGTTAATGTTCTATTCTATCAGTAATTATTATTCCTATTGTAACAAAGTGTTCGCAGCACTTTACAGAGGAGCCACATAGCTCCTGCCCCAGAAAGTCACCTTGCCTATCTCGAGAGGGAGGGAGGCTGCTGTGCCGGCTAAGCAGAGGGCAGGGATGCCAGGGGCTCTTCCAGGTGGAGCAGGGCAGGAAGAGTGACTGTGTAATGAGGGTTATTCCTTCCTCTTGATGAAGGAGGGGGACTCTCAAATTATGGTAGCACCTTTGGGCACTGGCAGACAGAGGCAGTCTGCCACAAAGATCTGCCAAGCAGAAAGCCAACCAAGCCTGGGAGAAAGAAGGTGGCCTCTTACCATGGAGGTAAGAGAGGACCCTCATCCAGCGTTCCCTCTGCTGGCTTTGCCTCCATCAAGGTTTTAAAACAAACACATCCTTAAGCACCAGGTACTTGGGGTCTTCAAAGCACATCAGGGTTTCTGTGTCCTCACGCAGCCACATACCTTTTGAAATATCCCTGCTGATGCTGTGACTAAAAACATGTGAGAACTGAACCCACATCTCCCAAGAGCCTGAGCTAAAACCTGTGAGGCACAGCCTCTTCCTGGTGAGCATGGCATTGGTGGCATGCTTTGCCTCTCTCTCCACAGATCCCAAGCTGTGCTCCACCAAGACACCCTTCTTTCTCTCCTGTCCGTGTCATCCACATACAGCTTAATGCATCAGGCTGGGACCTAAAACTGTTTCCCAGCTCTGTAGCTATACTCTCGGACTTGTGACTGCTGCTTGCACCTGCAGTAAGAGCAAAGCACTCGCAAAGCTCAGCTCGTAACAAGTCGTGCGGAGAGCACAGTGGCTTGAGCAGGAGCCGGGTCCCTGGCACAGCCGCCATGGTGGTTGAATGAACTTTGAGCCTTGCCTAGAAATAAGCAGCTTCATTTGTGCACATTCATGCACGCAGATATGGATGCACGTTTACACACTAGGGTTTACAGCAAATCTAGGATTACTACTCTTCGCTAATGAGTAGACTACATCCAGAAAGTATATAACTCCATTCTGCAGAAGTGTTGCTGAAGTTAGCAGCCAAGCATGAAAAGTGATTGCTTTTTCAAAGCCAGTAGTGTTTTTAACAGTTATCTGCTGCGAATGTGAGCCTGGTTATTGTGATTGTTTATATCCCTTGCATATCTGTAAAACGGAAATAATCCAGTCTGTGGCATTAGATCAGAATCTAGCCCACTGATTCCCTCATTAGAATTTATTTGGTAAGGAATATGAAATGTCATACATGGGGGCAAAACCCATGGCCGAGCACTTTCCCCATCCCGCTCCTTAGAGATGAAATGGAAGTCATTCACAAGCAGCTCTACGGTCTGCTAGTGAAAGTAGACTGTTATGCACAGTCAGTCATACGTGCTTCTCTTCTGGGTTTAAGTGGATTAAATAAGGTGTTATTTACAAGGAAATAATGTTTTTGAAATTATTGGAACTTAGAGAAAGCTCTTTCTTTGCAGCCGTGCGTAGAAGCTTTCCATCAAGAAATGCTGATGGCTTGTTATGTTTCAGCTGGTATAACTGCTGTCTTTTTGGAACAAAGGAGCAATTAGAAATCATTTGTTATAAAAGCCTCTTTCCTTCTGTTATAAGAGCCTTTGTCTTTTGCTGACCCTTTTGAAAGTTGTAGTTTTGCAAAAAAACCTTGAGAGAAGGAGGCTTTCTTGTCTTTAATCTAAGAGCAAAGTAAGAGCCTAAGTAACTGTCTATGGTCCCACTTTAATCAAGTTAATGCAGCCTGCTAGACTACAGGCTTTGCTTAGTACAAAGAGACACTCAGATGTAAGCTCATGAGTGGATACTTTCACAGGGCATTCGACTAAAAAACAGCTCTATGAGATAAGAGATCAGGTCCAAGAGGAGTCAATGACATGGTATACAGGATTGACAGGGGCTGGGAAGGATGCTGGGGTGTCGTGGAGAAGAGGTGTAGTGGCAAAAGCCAGCTGGGCCCTCTCTCTGGCATAATTTCCTTTATGAGGTGCTTGTGAAAAAGAAGTGCACCTGATGGACCTTTGTTTAGTTCAAAGGTTTTTACCTCTTTATTCTAAAACCCCATTGTGAATTCACAGGGCTTAAAATATGTATCACTGTCCCTTTCATTTTATCCTTCTGAAAGAAATCAAAGGCAAATAAAAAAAAAGTTTTCTTCCAATGAGCCTAGTCTGTTTGAAATTGTGTGCTGTTTGTTCATATGGTCTCCCCATATTGTGTGTTCAGGAGAATCTTTTTGAATTTTGTGTACAAGTTGGGTAGACATTATACTTAAAAAAAAAAAAAAAAAAAGGGTGGGGGAGGAAAAAAAAGGAGTTCCAGGTGACTTCTAGGTAAGTAGAGTGCTTTTTCTACTCTGCTCCCCAAAGAGAAACTTTAAAATATGTTTTAAAAGAAATATCACCCAAACTTTCCACTCTTTTTATTTCCTGTACTATACAATTTGTGGACGTTCATTTGACATTTCTTTAATTACTGCAATCATTCACCTTCATTTTTATCAGCTTTTATTATATAAAACAACAGCATTTAAACATAAATATATATTTCTGCTTTCCGGAATCTTAGCCTAGGCAGAAGAAACAACAAATAAGACTGAATGCATAATAAGATCTACAGGGTTTGTTTCTACTTCTTTCCACAAATAATAAATACACTAGTGTAGCTACATTACTCCACATCATATGCAAAAGAATTTTGTCATGAACGTTACTAATTGTTTGAGGATACCTGGTTTGCTGCTGTGGGCATATTTTTCATTTAGAAGGAGGAGAGAATTGCTTGCTTTCTCTATTTGCAGGGCATTCGGTGCTCTCTGGTGACATATGATATGTAGTTTAAATTCTATCTTTTATCTACTCAATACATTTAAAGCATAATCTCAGTGATTGACAGTTTTCATGAAAAAAATGAAATGATCTGGTTTTACTGTGAAGACAGAATAATCTGTTAACAGAGCAAAAATATTGGTGACACTACAGTGTTTCCAAAGGAAATATTTTGTGCATCATCCTGGGATGTGAATCAAAACAATCATGACAGGTGAGTGAAAAGAAGAAAATTAAGATATAGCTACAAACAAAAGCAGCATTAATAATTCAGGTAAATAAACTTCAGTATACAGAAGGGAAGCATGCTGTCAAGGTGATGGAGAGTGTTTCCTGAAGTACAGCACATCTAGGCAGCAGAAAAATATATAGTGGTTTAGTGTTTTACATTTCTACAAGGGCTTTTTATATCCCTAATTTCACTCCCCTTGTTACGTTTTCCCAGGTAATATTAGTTACTGTGATCCATAAGCTACACTCAGTTAAATGAGTTTGGTCTTTAGTATGGTGAACTTCATTGCAAATTTAAGGTACGGAGGATGGCCACAGTGCAAGTGGGATGGGTGACTCTCTTCCTCTTTAATGTACTGCAATTTATTGATATTCAGCTTTAATTGGCATGCAACACTGCCTTCTCCGCCTAGCTAGCTCCGCTCTTCTGGCTCTGGGAGGGACTTGGATTCTCTACTGGGATCTTTCAGCATCATTTTAATATTCACGGTGATTTATTTTTAATTAGCCATGCAGTTGGGCCCAAACTCCACCCAGATGCAGGCAGGCTTGCTAAGTGGTGCTGCTGCGCTGTGGGGCACCGTCCCGGGTTGCTCCTGCCGCTGTCCTGCACTGCCTGGCCTTGGAGGATGCTTCTCCATCTGCAGCGGGACCCCCACCACCCGCAGGGTTTCCAGTCCTGCTGACCTAACTGGAGGGAACGGGGCAGCGAGGCTGCGCTGCAAGGACAGGCGTTTGGATGTCCTGGCAGGCAGCCAGAGCTTCCCCTGCCCCGCAGAGGAGAGTGGAGACCACCCGCCTCCATCCTCCCGGGGAGCGGGCTTTAGCTGTCAGGAGGTGACTCTGGTGGGGTTCAGCATGCGGGGGTCTCCCTCGTGCCTGCCACGAGCAACTTCTGGGCATGGGACAGAGAGAATAGGGAGTGGGAGATATCAATGTAATTTTTGGACTCCTGTCTGCCTTTCAGTCACCGCTCATGTCAGGTCTTCCTCTGGTAACTCCATTGCTGTTCCCTCCTAAAGCACGTGCACTCGGAACCCAAACCTGGGGTAAATGCGTAGTTTAATAACAGCTATGCCTTCAGTTGTAGTTAGTGTTTTCTCTTTATATTCTCATTTAGGGCAGCAAGTAGTAAAGGCCCAGGTTTCTCCAAGATTTTAAATGACTGCACACAGTCTTATGAAATGCATTAAATATTACTACAGTAAGAAAAAAACCCAAACCCGCAAACTGCAGGAGAAAAACAATTTGTACATATGACTCCAGTGCAAACTCAACTGTTTCAGTGTTTATAAATATTCCTCTGTGGAGAGAAGCGTGTGTATTATAATAATTATGCATTAGTGCCTCATTAGTAGGGGGTAACATCCATGCTGTTTCTTTTTCCTCTAGTGTACTTTTGATAAGTTAACATTTTAAAAATTCTTATTTAGCGTAACC
This sequence comes from Gavia stellata, assembly GCF_030936135.1. Lineage (NCBI taxonomy): Eukaryota > Metazoa > Chordata > Aves > Gaviiformes > Gaviidae > Gavia > Gavia stellata. The sequence goes on from NC_082603.1 coordinate 18,288,843, forward strand.
GGGCGAATGCGCATACTTGTGTGTGTGAGCATCCCCACGGGCAGGGGATCGGCACTGCGTCCTGCTCATGATCTGTCATGGAGGGAGCTGCCAGGGCTGGGTAATGAGGGATCCATGGGCACATACCACGTATGAAGTACTGCTGCCATGAGTCGTGTTGGTTATCTGGGTTTGGGGGGGGCCTCCCTTCTAGTCCGTAGCCTTAGCACCCATGGGTCTGCATGGGGCAGTGGCAGCCCTCCGGCTGCGCCGTGGCTCGTGGCCCCTCGTGCTTTGGCTGGCAGAAAGCATGGCACAGCAGGCAGCTGGCGGAGCCTGGCCATGGCCTCGGTGGCCTTTGTGCGCGCCCATGCGATAGACCTGATCTCTGGGGTGACTAATTGACCCGTTGCACTATCCCAGCACTGTTGAATGATTTGACGGATGAAATGTTCGTATTTTTCTGGATGCTGATTTTTAATAGCACTTGAGATATCAAGTGTTTGCAAAGGGAAGGCAGTGGTGCTGTATATCCTCTTAATGCATCACAGCCCTGTGACTTTCACTAACAGTCAGGAAAGGGTACCTTGTCACACCATTTCATCTTTTTTCACTTTCCTAAACAATAAAAGCTGATTAAGTGTCTTTGCAACTTTGTTTGTGGTAGAGGCTTGTGTCTGCATATGGACCATATTAATCCTGGAGAGAGAGAGATCCAAGATAATGAAGGAATGAAACACTTTTGAGACTTTCCTTACTGTCACTCCTGCTACCAGAATTATAATTACATTATAGGAAGGGAATTAGTGCTAACCTGAGAGGAGCAATTCCACTGTAAATTCTACCCCATCATTAATTTCCTTTTTGCACTCTGAGTCAAGGTTGCACTTTATAGAATCGCAGAGCAAGAAGATGCTTTACTAACCCTTTCTGTTCACAGAAAGCAAATTGACTTTGGAGCAAATCGCCTTCTTGTTGTTTAGAAAGACAAAATAGTACATCAAGGAAAAATATACTAATTGATGGCTTTCTAAATAAAGCATGAGCACAGAGTTATACTAAATTGGTTGTCTTGTGCCTCAAATTAATCTCTTCATTATATGGCACTAGGCTGAGTATTTTGTGTTTCAATCCATCTTTTAGAACAGCATTTGATTAATCAACTTAATGATGACAGTTTTTAGCTAGTGACAAATGATACATTTATGCAGGCAATGTTTCAGATGATCCATGCTATTGTAAGCAAAAAGAAAAGAAACATCAATTTAGAAGATTAGATTATTATGCCATGCTTTATACTCTCTATAGTTTCTCTAATGAAAAAAGTGAGGTTTAGAATATAAGTAGACTGCCACTGGGAACTAATAATATTAAATAAAACATATATACAGTATCTGCCTTCCCTCAGTAAATATTTTGCTTGAGAAATAATGTTCACTGTATATTCAAACAGAAACTTAATCAAAATAAAAATCATTGCAGTTGACTATGTGATCACAAGTGACTTTGTTTTAGAAAGTTAAAGCATTGTTAGCAATACACCCATGTGTTGCACTAGACTTAAACTAACTCTTCTTCATGTGTAAATGGAAACTGATCCTATTTTATAAAGCAAGAAGTCAGGCAGCAAAACCTGAGCAGTAGCAAATGAGGGACACCAGCCTCCACCCAGGAGCCCCCGCCAGGAGATGCGAATTGCCTCCTCGGAGGTGGGTGACAGGGCACATCGTCACCGGTACGGAAAGACTCCTAAACCATAGCTGGCTCCTTTCACCTGAGTGTAACGTGGAGGATCCCAGCTGCTTCAGGGGGAGGAGTGTTTGTGGGACTGAAATCTTTTATAATACTTGATCCACAGTGCAAAAGGACACATATTTGTACATAATGCTCTTATCGCCAGTAGGGGCAGAAGCAAGTATATCGTTACAAGCATCTCCCTCGCTGTTTCAGAAAGTGGGGTTTTTTTCTATGCACTTTGTGTTGCCTGCCATACTGAATATACTTGGTAAGTGACTTGTTATATTTCATCAGTTTTTTTCCCCTGTATTTTACTAGCTAGATGTGAAATGGTAATCTCAAAAAACTTCCAAAACATGAGATACAGGGATAAGCTTCAAATTCACTCCATTAGTCTTCAGCCAAATAAATTCTTCCTAATGGGAAAAATGATAGACATTTGTGATACCAAAAATATTGGTTTTAAAGTCATTAAAGCTCAGGCATCCAGTGTATTACCTTTTTAGTTAACAGGCCACCGCTGTTTGAAGTATGCAAGTTTCATGACTGGCAAAAGGGCTGCTCTTAAAATGTCTAGATATTTAATAGACATCAGCAGATCGGTGAAGAATGGGATATCCACAGGTGGGTCAGAAGTGATGCTAGTAAGAGAAGGACAACTTTTCCAAGGGCCCTGCCAGCTCTGTTCCCTTGCCCTGAGCGGGCCGGGGCTGTAGGTCACCAGCACACTGCAGAGCTGGTGTGGGCAAAGAAAATGAACACACTAGATAAAAATGTACTGTAGTCCTGACTGGCCAAAAAAGCAGTACGCCTGTTGTGTCGTTGTTTTCTCCTTCACTTTGGAGACAAACCCTACCCGGGTTCCATCCCCTCTTGAGGTTTCCTATTCACCTCAGTGATTTGGGAGGGGAATAAATTACACGGGCTCCTCTTCTGTGCCATGCTACCCGTCTGCCCCTTTCTCCTCTCCGTCATGCACCCCAAGGCAGTTTGTGCAGTGCTGCCTTTCTTGTGGGGAAGGCTGGGGCTGCTCCGACAAGCTCAGCCCAGGCTCTTGCTGGGTGTGGCACTGCTGGTGCATCTGAACCGGCCAAGGGCTCTGGGGCTGCAGCCTGTGGGTGTGCGGTGGCAGGAGAAGGTGTGGGTGAAGATGCAAGCTCCACTGGAATGAAAGAAATTAACTTTTTTTTTTTTTAAACTAGATGAAAAGATTTGAAATCATCCTGGTGCCAGAGTTTTGTCAGGTTTTACAATAGGCTGTTTAAAAATATATATAGATAAGTAATAATGAGGAGAGGGTAAAGCTAGGTGGTGGGAGCACAGGCCAAGTGCAGCTGGCTGGTGCACAGTGCTGTGAGCACTGCTGCATTCAGAGGGACCCCCATGGAGTCCGGGGTGAACATGGGTTCCCCCCCATGGGGAGAGGGCCCTGGCTGTGAGCAGCACCTAGGAGGGGCTCCCGCAGTGTAGAGGGATCCCTGGTGCATCAGCCAGGGGAGCAGCTCCTGTCCCATGAGCTCATGCAGAGCAAGACCCTGTATGGTGATTTCCCTCCTCGAGTGGGCAGAGGGCTCTGCAGGTGCTGGAGGGAGGGGGCTGCTGTGGTCAGTGTGGGGCCAGCCCTGCCCGCTAAGGCTCCTGCTGGCTGTGGCAGGCGGCCCTGGGCACTGCTGTGGTGGGGAGACTACCCGTCTGGTTGTGCGTGCCAGCCCTTACCCCATGCACCACCGTCCATTTGAATGTGGGCACCTCGTGCAACTTCATAGGTTTCTTGTTGTGTTTCATAGTGATGCAGGTCAGTACGAGTTGGTTTGATTCCTGATGGTATCAGATCAGGTTCAGAGTTCATCAACTTGAATGAGACGTCATTTGGTCATCAGTGTCCGCAGGTGGAGGATTGTATAACCCGTATATATTGTCAACACATAGGTAGATAAGTAAAACAGTGCAGTGAAAGCAGGCAGAGTGTGGGACTGTTATTGTGCTGCAATGCTGTGCTGGCTTCCTGCTTCTCTGTGCTAGTGTATTGTAAGAATTTCATTAATGTAATTCCTAAGAAACCAAAATGCAGTGATGTTGATTAACTGGATTATATTTTCCTTAGATAAGAGATTATAAAAAATAGATGCTAATAAAGCAATATGGCACAATGTCATGGGTTATGCCTCTGTGAGAAATGAGAGTACCATCACTTTGTGAGAAATATAATGTCATGTCTCATCCTTCAAATATGCAGGGACTTACATGGACCTGCAGTCAATGCTACTGGAGCGCAGCAGAAGTAATTCCTTGGTAAATAGTTAACAATGTACATGTATAGA
>NC_082603.1:18295379-18365379 GCF_030936135.1 Gavia stellata
GCTTCAGATACCTTGTTTACAGTTTGTTTTGAGAGCGACAGTTAATCTATCAGATTTCTGGCGAGCTGTGAAAGGAAGAGCAGTTCATTTTTAAAATGCAGGTAAATACAGTTCTCAGCGAATACAGGATTTGAGACACAAATCTCTCGCTCCCTTCCCTTCTCCCTCTTATGCTTCTGCCGATTCCTTGCCGGCGCTCCCTGTTTATGCCTTGACAACATGTTGGGAAACAGGGTCATCCTGCCAGGATCGGGTAGGACACTTTATTCAGCTCCTTTCCTTGCAAGACAGGCAATTTTAGCTGGAATAATTGGGGAGGGTTGTCGCAGGCAGACTAAAGGGCACTCCAGTTTGGCTGCTTTCTTTAAGCGGTGGCTGAGCGCGAGGAGGTGTCCCTGATTTAACTGCATGGCAGCTCTGAAAGAAAATTAACAAGGCGGCAGAAGAGAAGGAGAAGTTTCAAAAGCGCTCTTTTTATTTTGAGCTCATAAACTCATTGCCGAGTAACGTCGGCGGCATAAAGCAGCTGTGAGAAAATTGCCAAAATCCGTGAAAGAAAGAAGTGGCAAGAGGTAGGCCTGGCAGCTGTCTCCCTTACCCTGCCCAGCAGCCTTGCCAGAGCCCGGCAGCCGTCCAGCCCGGTCAAGAGCTCGGCTGCTCAGGGATGGTGAGAGGACAGGGGGAGCCCTCTTTTATTTGCTGTGATATTAATGGTTTCTTTCTCTAGTGACGCCATGGAGCATTGCTGGAGTATAACCAGCTGCAGCTTCCTCAGCCACAAGGTTTGCTTTTGGGAAACGCAGCGATCGGGACACAGCGGGGCCAGGGAAATTTAAACGTAGCCTCTAGCTCCTGAAATCCTGGAGCAAAAGCTTGTGTGGAGGAGAGGCCCTGCAAAGAGAAATGGGGCAAGTGGGAGCTGGATCCCCAAGCTTGCAGGCTGTGAGGATATGCCAGGACGTGGGACAGGCCACCAACTGCTCCAGTGGGCTCAGCAGTGAGTTGAAATGAAATACCTTCTGAGCTTTGCTTGCATGTTTTTCAGTTGGGGAGTTGCCTTAGAGACTACAAATATGCTGGACTGGAAGTAATGGAAACAAGAGAAAGGGATAGTAAAATACGTCTGTATCTGGAGGTAAGATCTTGCCTTATTTCAGCTGAATTAAAGGTGGGATAAACAGTAACTTCAGTTTGACCTTTTTTTAAAATTATTTTTTATTCAGGAAATGCTGGAACCAACCTTTTTGCAAATGCCTTCTCAGATCCAGGGTGGACTTCCAAGTGGGAAGTCTGAAATAGATCCCTGGACTTACCAGGCAGGTCACAAGGATGTTCAGATGTCAAGACTTAGGATGCAGGAACTTGAACTTGAATTTTCTGCTATCAGGAGAAAGGCAGAGAGGCAAATATTTTAGTCAAGCAATACTGTGTAGAAGTGGGAGGATATCCTAGTCTATCCTGGAAATAAAATGTGCTATTGAAAATGGGATCAAACGGCAAGAGTGTGCAGGTACTATATTGCTGGCCATATTTTAGAGAGAGAGAGGGAGAGGCAGAGAGAGAGAGAGGGAGATAGCATCATTCTCAGAGGATATAATGTAAATAAATCCTGCTGTGAGCAGTACAATCCTTTGTGTCAGGTTGATGGCAAATCCTGGTATTCATCTTCAGGGGAGGAGATGATGTATATGACTGAACACCTGCAACCATAGAGCTTTTATTGTGGAAATTCTGCTTGCTGACCCCCTTCCACTTAGGAGCTGAATTTAACGTGTGTTGTATTCCTAAAAGTAGTAGATCAAAGCAGCACTTCTTGACTCTGCAGACCTGTTTCCTGTATTTCAGTCCTATTTGCTTATTTTAATGGCAGAGTTAAGGTTTTAATATTATTTATTCCTGCTACAGAACTGATACAATGATATGAGAACAATCAGGGTTTTATTATGACTAAGGTATTTTTAGTATGAATAGGAAATGTTTCAATTGCAAATCTAGTGATGGTCCTTGGTTACACCTCCTGTATTTCTGCAGCTGACTTACAGTGTGCAGGTGGAGGGGAGGCCAACAACTGGACCGTTAGCTTTTATTACGGGTGCAGAAGCACAAGGCAGGAGGAGCTCAGCCTGATTTGCAGGTTCTAAGCTTAGTTTGCAGTGGTTACAAGAGGATGTTTTTTAAAAGCTTATAAACAGATTTTATTTTATTTGTAAACCACTGAGACTCAATAAACATGGGGCTGCACTGTACTGGTTTACGACGCCACTTTTTAGAGCTGATCCACAATTTAAGCAGAACACTACCTGCAATCTCCAATTTATGTTTTAAAATGACAGGAAATTGCTGCTTTAAAACCCTGGGCCCCAATGTCTCTGTCTGCTGCTGAAACCTGGTGCCATGCACGGCCGATGCAGCACTGGGGAGCTCTGTGTGTCCTGCGGCTGCCAGGGTGCCTGTGCCGTGCTGAGCTTGCAGGCTGGTCTCCCCACCGGTGCCTCCCAGAGCACACTCCCTAGCAACAAATACCTACAAATTCAAAGGCATTTAAAGTACTTGGAGTGCCTCTTGAGACCAAGGTGGGAATGGTACCATCCGCAGAAATATCACAGCTATATCAAAGACGGTATTATCTCCAAAAAGATTACCTCCCTCTTGAGCCAAGGCTGGAGGAAGTACAGCAGAGGTAACCTGACCATTAACGTGGTGAGGTGTCCTCACCTGGAGGAAAGTTTGATGCCTTCTTCTTCCTTCTGTTTGGTGAAGAGGAATTTGATCTACTACAAAAGCCAAAGAAGGTAGAACCAAAAAGGAATACCCCTGGGGGGTGCATTTTAACACGAATCTCAGCTAGAACTGAAATGCATGTGCCCTTTGCAGACCATACCTAAACTGTGTTATGGAAGGAGATGTTGTTTTGTATCTTTCCTTGACTTTCAGCCTCTCTGTGGAACACAATGCACTCAGGTGCTTAGTAGCCATTTACCTCCAACGTATTGTCAAAATTCCAGTCTTCCCTGATGGTTTGCAATGCTTCAGCATACCTATAACAGACCATTATTTTACAGTCATTAAATAATGATGATACTCTGTACCAGCTTTGTGCTGGCTATTCTCAGCAAAAGTCAGAGGAATTTTCTGGTAGACCAACATTTAAGGTGCAGCGTGGTATCAATAGCAGCTCCAGAGGCAGGTGATTTTCTTTGTGATGTCTCAGCTTGTTTCCCTTCCAGAAAAAAAAAATGGCAAGAGGGGTCCACAAAGCTCAACAGATCTTCTGGTACTGCAGTTCCTCCCTGTACGTGGACAAGAGATGATTATATAATTTTGTTATACTAATACAAAAGGCATTTGATGATTTATAATGATTTTAATTCTGAAATGCCAGTGAGCAGCTTAATGCTGTGAGTGTAATAGGAAAAAAACCTTCTATTGTCAGGAGGAAATTTGTGTTGCTCTTGCTTAGTCCCTGTTTTTCAGTGATGCTCGCAGACAAGGATACAGCCCACGGGAGTGCACGCACAGTCTACGGTGATGGGAGCATGCAAGGCTGGGGAGGAAGGGCTGCATCCAGCGGCCTGCTCAGGAAGGAGTGATAAGCCATGTACAACTTTTAGCAAAACAAGAATCAAGAAGCCACAAAGAAGAATTCAGTAAAGGTTACTTCAGAAAGTCATGGCATATGATCTGAAGTCACAGCACATTTACCTTTTTCACTTCGGTTTTCTTCTAAAACCATCTTGTACTTGTCTTTTCTTCACATCTGTGTAATGATGTACAGCTACAGGGCTAACTCATTCACATTTTGCTATCTTATTGTCTTTGGCAAATATGTCTGAAGGGGCTGCAGGGCTGAAAAGGACTCCTCAGCAAAAGTCGTTGTGACAAAGCAACATAAATGAGAAGAATCTTGCACATGTGAATGTACTTGGAAGATGCATTGCTTTGGCAAGCTGTAATGTGGCTTCGGCTGCCTGAGCTGACTTGGGAAGCTTTCCATGTCCTTTTGCCTCACGTATTTTCCCTTTTCTTTGAGTTGCCCAAGTTTATTCTCACTTTTGATTTCAGAATGATTCAGAAGCACCCTGGAGATGCTCTAGTTAATTCTTGAGCTTCCAGTCAGTGAGAGAGAAATTGTGCTTGTAGTGTAAATGGAGACTGCTCTCTGCAAAGTGCTCTCCCACTTGCATTGCTGTGCTTCGGATCTAAGGCACAGCAGTGGGTGCTCTATTGCAGTCTTCTAAACTTCCTGTCATAGTCTATATTTTGCCTAATGGGTTTTTGAGGGAGTGTATTGATTTCACTATAGAATGACAGCGACCTTTACCTGCTGCTGTACGTTATGTCACATTGCGATAGCCCCACTGAGTCCCCATAGCAGTGACCCCACATCCAGCTTGTGAATCAAAAGCTACACATTTTAAAACCCTGCATGTTTACTCCTAGTGGGTTGGAGGGCTGGAGGGGCTGCCTCAGATATCTAAATGTTCATCAGCCTTCTACCATTTGCACTGCTTGAAGTACTGAAAGCAGAGATCCACCTCTGACTCTTCCCTGGGCCATGTGCCACTGGGATGCAGTTGTGGAGCCCTGCAAGGAGGCATGAGCAGGTGCTGGAGGCGTGCTGGTTTCAGTGTTCAGTCACAGGACCAAGATGTCTGTCCACAGATGGGTCACACGGGGTTCTTGCCCTGCCCTTGTGTGATTTTAGCACTGCTCAGGGTGAGTAGAAGTCAGCACCTGCACGCCGGTACCAGTTTTGGGGTTTTCTCATCCTTGCTTCTGTCTGCTCCACCTTCAGGGCTGATGTTATCCAAACATCAGCAAAGAGGATGTCACTAATGATGGAGAAACCTTGCTCTTGAGCTGTAACTGTCCATGAATGAAGGCATCACCCCTGTGGATGTTGAAGGAATGGAGGAGCCAGCATGCACCCCTGCGACAGACCATCATCAAGGGCACACACTCTTCCAGTTTGTTCATTGAAGTGTGCCAAGGGTCAGGCTTTTCATCTTACCACGTTACGTTTGATGATTTGTAGCACTTGAAGCAGACGGCCCCTGCGTCAGAGACAAGAGATAAATCCCTCAGAACCATCTTGGTTTGCAGGTTCTATTAGACACCAGTGTGTGCTCAGAAACCTGGTCACAGCAATTCATTCCTGTCTGAAACCAGCATCCTCTTCTTTCTTGGGATGACCTCAGAGGCAGGTTGGTAAAACCTCCCAAATGGTGACTTTCACATGCTGTTCTTGTTACATGTTACTGAACAACACAACAAACACCCTGACTACTACTGCACATGGATTTATTGGTCTTAGTATAATTATCAATGTGAAGATGGATTCTCAGCATAACATAGACATGAAGGAAGCTTAGTAATAATTAAGGACTTTCGATTTGAAACAGCAGAGTTTCAGGAGAAACCAGAGACAGTTTCCTCTCCCTCCCCCTCCACCAGCTAAAATATATATATCTATATACATATATAGATACGTATACTAAACGGGAAAGAAATGGAGATCATACTGAACAAACACATGAACTGTGAGAGAGAATCCATAATCATGGCATTAGCTCTGCAATACCAGCTCATCAGCAGGTACTTCAAACATATTACTTCCTCCCAGAAATTAAGCAACAAGGAGAGAAAAATCCATCCTAATTTACTGTGAGTTACTGAGGGTTAAAAGTTTGGAACTGTCTTGGAGCCTACTAGATCAGAAATGTTGACCTGTGGCTGATAGGTACTGAGTACATTAAGGATTTGGTATGGAAAAGACTTGGGCACTTAGCCAGTTAACAGGTATATTAACTGGTTTGATTATTGATAAAAAAGACAGCATTAATACAAAACCAGGTGTAAGTGCTTTTCAGGTAACAAGGTTCACCATTTTTCTCTCCATTGTGGATCTGCCTAGAAATATCTTTTTCCCAATTTTTATGGGTTGGAACTAGTCACTATTCCTTTCCTTGCCTGACTGTAACCAGCTCCACCTGTTAGTATCACCGTAGTCCAAGCTAGCAAGTAAATAATTATTTATTTATGTTGATTCCTTGACGGTACAAAATATATGTTTTGAGAATTAGTGGGATTATATTTAAAATCCTACAACTCAGGTAGGCTCTTACCCTAGCTATTTTGAGAGTAGTTTAGCACAAGTGAAATGCAGTGTGGGACAGTGTTTCCACTTCTGGTCTGAGCTTAGTGAAAATGACCTGGGAATATCAAGGGCTGAATAACTGCTGACAAAACAACTGGATCTGCTGTTGAAGAGGAACTGGCAAAGTCTGGCATTACTCAAGGCCAATTTTGTTACCTGACATTCTGCCAAAGAGGAGCTGCGAGTGATGAGGTTAAGGGCTCATTCAATGGCTGTGAAATCAGCATCAAACAAACAGCCACAGGGAGTGCCAGGCCATGTTCAATCCTTTGCCTGGAGTCCCCTAATATTAGGATTACTCTTGACAGACAGAGCAAAGGCTTCCACTGGCCTAGGTGAGACGGGTGAGCAACACAAACCAACTCACTACAAAGCACAGGGATAGTGATGCAGTGGCAGAAGCTGCTGGTGAGCTTTAGCTACCTTTAAAACATCTATGTTTTAATTTTCTTTTGTCTGAATCCTTCTTCCTCTCATGAAGAAAAAACAGTTAAGACATAGTCAAAAGCCTTTTCTGAACCCTGGACAAAACAGCAGAGTCAGCTAATTTAATCTGCAATATAATTATTAAAAATCTGACAACCACATAAACAGAAAAAAATTTTCCAACTGCCTATTGGCTTTGTGACTTATGGGCTACGGTAAAGAACTTGTTCTACCTAATTGCAATGACTTTAGCCAAAACAGTGATTATAGCAACTTAAAAAGTTTTTTTCTGCAGGTGACCACTTTGCCTGACGGCCAGGTTAATTTGATCACACTTGTTAATTTGAATCACATTCCATAAGAGGAGGATGACAAGGCCTCCATAATTGTAAGGATTGTAAATATGCAACTAATACTCTATTCACCGTTTATCCAACAAAGCCACCTTTAGGTGGTGAGTGGTGTCTTCAAATGCACATTCATGATTGCTCTAAGAGTGCTTGTATTCTTTCTGGAGAGATGAGTCTTCGCACACCTTCAGCTGTCCATATCCCAGGTCGTCCAACTGACATTGTCAAGGATGCTGAGTTACAAGCAGATTGGATCCCAAGACAAGTAACACCCTGTGAAGCAGCAGAATATGTTAGTTATCCGAATGGCTGGGCACTATATATACAAGAAGGCAAAGACTGAATTGTCATTTGACTCTGCAGCCATAGCACCCGTGACTCAGCAATGTAGAAAAAGTTGGATTTAAGTCCTTATCTGCACTGCACAGGTGAGAGAACAATTGCCACACAGGTAGATGTGCCTGGACTAGTTTTCATCTGTGAAGGAGTTGCAATGAGAAACTCAGGGCTTGATATTTGCTCTGTAGTAGAGGCTTATGTGGTCATGGCTTGCTCAGTATGGGTCACTGGACAGAAACTCTCTCAGGAGAACCTTCAGACTGACGTTGCAACATAAACACCACAGAAATCAGTGTGTGGGTTTTATCTACTTGTTGCAGTTATCTCCATAAGGTCTGATGTAGCTAGGATGAGCTGCAGTGGTTCTGGCAATGGTTTTGTAGCAGTGACTGGCAATGCTAGTTTTTCTGTATATGTGTGTAACTGTTCAAACTGTGGTGATTATTGTTTGATAGAGACAGGATGTGTTGCTTTCTTACCTGTCCAGTTCCCTGAATGGTGGTCACTTTACTGGAGCAAGTAGGCAAAGCATGTGCTTATACCCATACTGACTGTCATAAAACTGACACCTAAAAAAGTCAGGTGAAGGTACAGGTACAAACATACATACAAACAAATATACAGAAGAGTTCCATACAGGCTATAGCAAGCAGGACAGTAATAGGTCCATTTGGCGTCTAGAAGCCAAAATTAAGACGACTTGAAAATTGAGTAAAGAGTCATGAGGTGATGTGGTTTCCTTGGTCCACTAAAGCAAAAAGGAACTTGTGTTTTTGAGGAGAAAAGAGCAAGCAAATAATGAGGCAGCTCTGGGGTTGATAGCTTGGTCTTTTTCCATTAGCTGAATCTCACTCTGGCTTATGCATTCGTAACATTCAGAATTTTGCTTGAACTCTGTGCACACAAAAGAATCTGCTAAGGACAGTGGGAAATAACATATGGATTGAGACAAGTAATAAATAAGGTGTAATGCATTTATTCTGGATCCATGCGTTCCATCTACCCACATGCCTAAAGCACGTATCACTGCAGTAGCTTAGCATCATGTCTTATCCCTGGCATGTTCATGTTTATGTATTTCTGTTCTGTGAAAAAATGAGGCAAATTACAGTGTTTCTTTACATTCCACATATGTTGTATGTTATTTATTCATCCTTTTTTGCTCTTACTTCTAAGAAGTATTTCAAATCATCTTGACATCTCATCTATACACAAAGCTAGAAAATTTTGCATTTCCATGAGTTTTACAACCCAGTGAAAAACTTTTTTTTTGTCAGTGCATCATTGTAAATTTCTGTCATGAAAGAAAGTATTTTTGCCCATGCAAGCTGAGTTTTTGCTTCATAAAACCAGGAGCTACTCATATCCCTGTGGAGGCAATTGCATAGGGTCAAAGGTTAAATTTAGATTTTTCTGTGACTGATCCTGTTATAAAGGTAGTTTGCAGAATGATATTACCCAGCCTGGCAAGGAGACTGGTCAAAGGGGCAGCAGGAGAACTGACTGAGAGACAGGGACAAGTTTTGAAGTTCAGCTAAGTAGGCTGAATAAAGGCTTTGGTTCAGAGTGGAGGAGTGAGTAGACAGACCACTGCCTGCATGTCACTCCTCTGAGGTTCAGATGCCTCTTCCTCCAGCCTCAGTGCAGAACTGAGGTGAGTCTGTGTTTTGCCACATGTTTTTTATGATGCAGGAGAGGAAAGATGGTTTTAGAGCCCCTGAAAGAGGCACAGTTAAGCATCTAAGCAACCCTTCTGGTCTTTCACCCTAATGCATGCTTAGAGACTTCAGCACTGTGTTGCTGAGACAATACAAAGTATACATGAGGGCTGCCTTTCTCCCACATGCCTCCAAGTCTCACCATCTGCCTAAAGAATGTGGTTGAAAAACTGATGTCCTTTAAACGGCTTATTTTGGGGGCGATCAGTGCTTTGTGGCTTGATTTAGCGTTCCATCCTGCCTTGCCCTGCCTGGCACGCAGAGCAAAATGAATGTCTCCAGCACCAGTTTTATAGAAGTGTGATGGTTTGGGGGATCTAGGTCAAATTAAGCAGCCAACAGACTTCTTGAGTACCTAGTGCCCAGAGCAGGGTCTTGGTGCACTCTGTCGCAGTCATTCTGGCTGCTTGCCCCACACACTGTGGCCACAAGATTGATTAAAGGCCACTGAAGTCTGTGGGCAGTTTCAGGATGCTTTTGGGTGAGCTATCAGGCCCTTGGAGAGCAGAACCATGGCCTTGTCCAGCCGGCTCCAGGTCAGGTTCTGGGTTGTCTGATGGAGAGAGAAACATCACTGCCCTGAGATGTGAGGAGAGGGGGAGGATGTGAAAGCAATGATAATTCCTACTTCTGCCTCTTGTCAGGCAGGTGAGAAACGAAATCGAAAGGAGCTGCACAAGGGGCTGGAGAGCTTGTATTTAAAAAAATTAGGAAAAAAACAAAAGAGAGAATGACAGATTCAAGCTCTGGATGTGAGGGAGTTTTGGGGAGCTGAAATTTCCTAAAGCAGCTCATCATTCCAATGGTGAATTGCAGGACTTGATTTTTTAGAGGAGGAAGGAGGCAGGCTGCTCAGCACTGCAGGAAAGCTAGTGCCTTGTCTGATGTCTCACAGTAAGACACAAGAAAGAGAAGTCTGTGGAGGCTTCTTTTTCAACTGATCACTGATGAGCAGACAGGTCACTTCTAATTAGTACTTGTCAAATTAAACCAAGTTAACCTGACCAAGGTGGGAGATATTATATCAGAAACTGGACTGTCATTCAGGGCTTTAATTTTCTGGGCCAACTATAAGACTATCCTTTGTTCTGGTATCCTTACCAGACTCTTAAATACTTTAAAAGAAAATGGGACTTTGCATACAAGCACATAGAAATGCCCTGACTCTGTGGCCTGCCTCCTTCTGAGGGTAACCCTGCCCAGGGTGAGCTTCCTGCCCCAACGCTTGGCATGGGCAGGTCCTGCTCTGTAAGTCCCGTTGTGTTGTTGTGTTGTGCATATTGAAAAGTGAGAGGAAAAATGCAATCCTTTATTCTGTAGGCATAGGAAGGGTAATTTTTTATTTTGACTCTTCTGCAGTGTTCAGTGGAAGTGGCAGGATTTGGTAGCTGAGCTCACTCACATTTCAGAAGTGAGACTGAAGAATGCTATGTATCCTCAGTGTACCATATTTCGTATTTTTTAAGTGTTTAATGTTGTGTAAAATTTCACTGATAGAAACTCTTAATAAGGTATTAAAAAAAAAGCCTGAAGTAAGATTAGCAATTTGCACCTTTTAAAAAATGAACAGTACTCTTGTTGTTTTGATATACAGCTCCATTATCAATTTGCATCTTTAAAGAGGTGTAATCTTTCTCTGATAACTTCTTCTGCTCTCTTTTAGTTAGCTGAAAAGACTCAGTTTTACTTTGCCTGTATTGCACTTTTGTGTGCACGGTTAAAGCAAAACAGTAACAAAACCAGATTTTTAAAGAGCTGGAGTGTGATTCAGCTTATTGTAGCCTAGGCTACCAGAGTTGACTGGTAATCTTGCTGAAGAGTAGCCCTGCAGGTTATTAAAGAAAAAAAATTATTTTCTGAGAATGTATCAACAAAAATTTCTTCATGCTTGAACAGTCACATACCCATAACCTTCTTATTTATCAAACTGGCTCCAGGGAATAGTACAACCTTCAGCCTGCTATCGTACAATGAACTGTGCCCGTTGGCAGAGCAATCTTGACTGATAATTCCCATCTTCTAGCCTGCCTTACCCTATCTGTTCAAATTGACTTACCCCAGCTATAGCACCCAAGGAGGCACCTTCTACTACGAAGTCCAGTTGTTAGAGGTCAGTCCATTTAGACTATTCTCCAGCATCCTGGCATGTCTGGGAGGCCTTAGACTTATGGACCCTATACAAATTTGTTGCAATGTAAATATAAACAGGGCCATGCTGTTAAACATATGCAAATAATTCCTTTAGCTGGAAGATGCTTGAACCCTTTTATGACAGTGGTTTTATTCTTAACTGTGAAACTGAAATCTTATCTTTATTTTCTTCCTATTCACCCCCTCACAAATACTTAGAGTAAGCTTGTTATCAGACCAAAAACTAGCTATGAACTGCCATTATTTTTATTGCTTTTTCTTCCCCCAATTAATAGCAATTAACACATGGATGGAGAGGCTTGCAAATTAGCTCAAATCTGTCTGGGCTTCCGCACAAGCTAACTGAGGTGTGGTGCAGGCTGCAAGGCACTGTGGCAACCCACACATTAACATTACCAGGGAGCCGTGCTTGCCCATCTCTCAAGGAGGAGCTGTTCTCTGACATTAGGGGAAGAAAATGAACCTGAAGATGACAGTCTGGCTGCTCACAGTATAAGTCAGAGTTATACAGAATAATTCTTGATAAGTCTGGCCCAGACCTTGCTGAAATCATGAGGATTTCAATGGCCTTTAGGCCTCATTAGTAAAGTTAGTCTTCAGTTTTAAAGATGGCTTGCCTCTGAGTTGTTACCAGAAAGTATGTGAAGTTTGGCTTCTGTGGGTGGCTGAAATGGGAACCCAAAGAAAAGAAAAAGCATTAAACTTGATCATTGACACTTCAGATTGAGGACTTCATAAATTTAATGATACATCTTCCCAATCCATACATGGAAGTCATACAAAGTAATATTCAGTAAGAGATGTTTAATTGTCTTCTGCTGAACACATACAATTTAAGTGTCAAGCAATAGGATTTTTGCTCCTTTAAATGTAAAACCCTTAATGTGGACTGAACTACAGAATGGTTGCTGAGTTCTTGTCAAATCTGCTAGCAATTGATTATATGAGGAAAAGCACGACACATCATCTATCAGCTCTCTGCATGGGGGAATGATTAGATTCTTTTGATCATTGATAGGGGTATATTAGGTCTCAAAATGAATCCACTCCTCCAGCTTTTAAAGAAAAGAACAGTCATTCCTGACTGAACATTGCTGTGTATAGGAAGATCATAAATGTGAAATGCAGGGCTGCAGCACAAAAATATTTGAAAAACCAAAATCTTGGTCTTAGTCTTAGCTTGATTTATCTTTGTGCTGCAGGCAGGAGAGCTGTCCCCGGTGGCAATGTTCTTTAGTGGCTTACATGGCCTCTGCACTGGTGAAAGTGTTGTCCTTGAAATCACCAAGGAATATCTTTATTTCAATTTCAGCTTGAGGTTATCATTATAGTACATTTTAAAGATACATTTAATTCCCAGTTCATACATGGAAGTCATACAAATTATTGATTTTTAGCCCAGATCATTAAGAATTTTAACACAGGCTGTGGCTACTCAGATAAAAGAGGTTCTATTAAGAGCTTAACAAAGGTTAATTTTGGCATATAATTAACTCATCAGCTAATGAGCTAAAGACAACTTTATCATTTAATTGCTACATCTGGTAAAAAGTTCAAAGAGGAAAAACAACATCTTTCAACATCTAAGTGCTTAGAGTAGTAGCCGTGCTTATTCCCTCACCCCAAGGAAGGTTAAAATCCAGCCTCTCTTACAAATCCCTTTTCTTTGTGTTTCTCATATCTTTCTTCAGTCTGCTTATGGGAACAATTCCTTCACCCTTGGCTTGCTGTATCCATTCTCATATGTTGAGAGGTAGTATTTAAAATGAAGATGAGTGATAAATTCATAAGCAAATTTCTGAAAGTATTCAAATCAAGGGAGTCAGTAACAGTCTGGTGGAAGATGACACTACTCACTTGCTCCCTCCCTGTGTCATCCCTGCAGTCCCCAGCTTATTCAGTAGCTGCTGGAGGAGCTTGGTAGAGAAAAGGGGAGGCAGCATTTCAGTCAGACAATAAGAGTAGTCGCATTCCTGGTTGCTGTTATGAAGTAATATGCTGTATGGTAGTCTTCCTCTTGCATAACATGTCAACCTACCTGGAGGCTAAGAATTAAATCTAGGAGTTTAGTTAATCTTTGAAGTTGATGGAAAAGCATTTAGTCGGGCAGATGCTCAGCTGTAACTTTTACTGGGAGGCATAATAATTTATGTCACCTGAGAATCTGCCTCATTGACTATGGTGGGACCTTGTTTTGGGCCTTGGGCTCCTATCGAGCAGAAGGCTGTCTCAGTGACAGCACCGGCGGTCCTATTCTTTTGGGAGTTCCTGGGTTTGAGTCACGTATTCACATCCATTTTCTACATGGCTCATGCGGAGTGAACACAGAGTTGCCTGTGGTGCTGAATGGGGCAGAACAAAGAATTTGGTGGTGCTTTGGTGGGAGGTTGGATTAGATAAGGCACAGCAAGGAAGGAAAAACTGGGCATAAGTGAGGTGAAAAGCCGCAAATCGTAAGAAATAGAGGAGTTGTGGGGCTGAGAGGGTGGGGAAGAGGCAGCTGATGTCTGTCTGTCCTCGTGGAAGGGCGACTATTTAAAGGCTGAATGTCCAGGACACAGTTTGTGATGGGGTTTGAAATTCAGTAGAAGATCTTCTATCCTTATTCCTTACACCTCCTTCACATGATGAGAAACTTCCCTGCAAACAGGCGCCCCGACAATGACAAACCGAATCCTCATTAAAACAAAGAAAGGTTAAGGGGAAAAAATAACCTATTTAAAATGAGGTAACTCACCAGTCTTTGAGCTGTAAATTGACAATAGGATTTATATAAATCCATAATTGTATCTCTTTTACCTGCAGTTAGGCTAGTTAATGATGAAAAAAGTATACAGCCTATCGTGAGGTTTTAATGAGGATTCTTTTTGCAGAGTTAAAAAAATCCACCAAATTAAATTCTGCCAATTTACTCCATTGCAAATTGAGCGCCACCCTGTGCGCAAAAAAATCATCAAGTAGCTTAAATCAGTTACAGCTAAATGTGTAAGTCAGCGTGTGCTTTAGCCTTTAGTCATGAAGAATATATTAGATTTTAAAAATAAATGGCTTTCTGCTGAGTCTTCATTGCAATGGCTTTCTGACTTTTAATTAAATTTTCAGTACTTGTGGGTGCTTCTTCATGTACTTTGTCCACAGAATTCACAGCATCTCTATCATTACGTGCAGTGAAAAACCAGATTGGAGATAATTAAGCTTGTTCATTCCTTTGTTATTCACTAGTACAATACCTAGAGAATTTATTTTTTTCTCTTGTAAGATAAAAGCAAAGCATTTATTCTACGATAATACCCTATAAGAATGAAGCAAGAATGCATAAACTGAACATGATTAGCAGTAGCTGGTAGGTCGTTACATTTTGCTCATTAGACACTTCTGGTCTCTTTCATTGGTGTTAAATGAACTTAATGTAAATTAATAAGTATGGGTTCGTGTCATTTGGAAGAAGCTCATAAGGAAAAGGGGAAACAGCGGGCGTTGCGGGCTCCAGTGAGGAGTGCCGCTGCCCGCGGCTGTGGGAGGGAACGTCTGCTCCTCATGTGGGATGGCAGGAGCAGTCCCTACAAGGTTGGACATGGCCTTTTTCAGCTGCGGCACCAGGGGTTTGAGGGACAACTTCATACAACCGATTGCTGATTGGGAGGGGGAAAAAGAGGCCCAACGCTTGCTGGCTCTTTCCTGCACCTGTGGGACTCTGGTGTCAGCTCTGGGCGCGGGGGTCTGGCCCTGCAGAGCATGCGATGCCCCAGGGCCGGCTTGCTCATGCCTCCATGCTTGTGTGAGGCAAGCAGAGGCCAGTGCCCACCTCCCTGGGAGCAGGGAAGCACAGTGTGTGTGCTGGCTCGTTGCCCAGGGAGACCAGGCCTGTGGGAGCCTGTGGGACCCTGTGGGACCCTGTGGCCGTGTTGGCTCTGTGGCTCCAGAACACCCGGAGGTGCTTCACTCAAAATGGCGTACCTTGCCTGGCCTGTGGGCTGCCAGCCTTCCCTCCCCACCCACTCCTGCTGTGTCTGTGGGCTTTGAGATGAAAAACTTCACTGGAGAGAAGTCAGAATGTGTAGTTTTGAAAAGGGTGGCAGTGCAGGGGAGCACCCCTCTCCCATTGCTTGCCAGGCTGCTATTTAATTCACCGTGTCCTCTCACAGGAGTGGGTGAGGGCAGGCTGGGGCTACACTTGCCCTTCTCCCCCTGCCCCCAGAGCTCCCCACCAGCTGGGAACTGGGGATGCCACCCTGCCCTGTCTCGGGCCCCCGTCCCACTTGCTGTGGTGGACTGCTGCAAGCAGCATGTGATGCTGGGGGGAAAGGGCACAGCCATGGGCATGCTGAGCTTTGTTGCCTTCTGCCGAGATTTGTGGGAACAAGAGCAGGGCCCATGTTGCGAGTTATGCATGCAGCCACACATCCATAGCGGAGCTGTGTGGGTGACAGCCTGAGTAGGACGATTGTCTGTGTGTCTGTGAGGCAGATACAGAGTCATGGAAATGTGACAGGAGGATGCAAAGGTTTAAGAAATATTCTTAGCTCCCCCCCACCCATCAGTGCTCATTGAGCGTAACAAAAATGAATGTGGCCGGGCAGTGGTGGACCTATCATGCACCTAATTTCAAGTGTCTCATCACCAATTATCCCCACGCGTATCTGTTCTCTTTACCTGATGGACTAAGATTGACTCTCAGACCTGGGCTCTCTTCTTCCTCTCTCAGTGTCACTTCCAGCATGTCATTTTTCCATTTGTCTGCAGCTGCCACTGTAAAGGCTACGGCCTGGATTGCTTACTGCTCTGTGTGGCTATTTTGTCTGTAGCCAAGTGTCAGTCCTGGAGGTTAGCATCCCCCCGCCCACTTTGTTTTATTATGGGAGAGCTAAGAGCCTTTTCCTGGAATTTGGTGTAAACCAGCTTCACAGGGAGCTAGGCCTGTACAGAGGAGACTTAAACAGGGACTTCAGAGGGGTGTTGGGGGTGGAGAGAGTAACGGACGCTTGCTTTTTTAAGTGTAGGAGAATTATAAAATGCTGTTGTCCTTGCAGAGTGTTTCTCATTAACCTCTTATAACATTCGCTGGAGCTGGCTGGAAAGCGGGAATTATGGTGGGGGTGGGAGAGAGGAAATTTGGGAAGTTGGTTAGTTTTTGTTTTGTGTCAAAATGAACAGTGCAATTTTTTGAGAGGGAAAAAAGAGAAATCCAGAACCAGTCCTTCCTCCTGTCTTTCTCCTGCCTATTGCTGATGGTACTCACTCTGGATGTGGCCAAGACCTGTTCAAATCCTTTCCTGGCCTCTTCCAGAGTGACTCTTGGGCCAGGGCGTCCCAGGGAGGAGCAGCAGCAGAAGCAAGGTGGCTGGCAGGTTTTTTTGGGGTGGCTCTGTATGGACAAGGGTGTGTTGGGGTTCGGGGGGTTTTGCCCCTCTCCACACTGGCAGGGTACAAGCCAGTCGCAGGCCATGCGGGCATGCTAACGTAGCTGCCCTGGGGCCCTGTCTGCACCCATCTGTGCTGACATCTGTGGGTATTTTATCTCTTTTCTTGCAGGTGTTCTGCGGAAATGGGCTCCAGAGCATGTTTCCTATAAAAAACTTTCCCTTTTGAGTCTATTTTCTAATGAAAGGTGTTTTTTAGTAAGAGATTCATCCCAGATCTATCTAGAGGTTGCTGCTCTAAGCCATTAGCTCTTAAGCACTTCAAACATGGGGAAACTGCCATTTCTTACGGTTATTGAGGCACTTTGCTGAGACAGGGTTGGGTATCCTTCTGAGGAGGTGTTCAGAGAAGGTAAAAGTAGAGGGGGACGAAGACCCAGCCTTATTTTTGGTTCCTGTAGGACAGTTTGTGTGGAAGGTATCGTTATTACATTCAAGTGCTGCAAGCAAAGTTGCTAGACCCCTTAAACATTCTCCAGCAGATCCATGTGAGTTCATTTGTACAAATTCTGGTAAAACAAGTTTTCTGACCTAAATCAGCACCAGGCCAGCACTAAGGAGCTGGGTTCTTTATTCAGCAAGGTATCCTCCTCGTCAAAACGCATTTACATAGAGCCCTGCAGCCTATGCACTAATAGCACCTCCCCCTGCTTCTGCCTCCTAGTGGGCTGTCTGAAGGAGGCTATACATATGTATTAAGTTATTAAGCAGTGGTATGGGTTCTCACAAGTTCAAACACAGAGCATGCTGTGCCTATGCTCAAACGTCTCCAGGAGGGCCTGGATTAATAGAAATGCAAATGGAGCATCTGCACAAGGCCATATGATTAGAGCCTTCCCCCTCACACCTCAAAGTCAAAAGCAGAAAAACACTGCATGTGAAATACAACCAAAAAAACCTGGTGATATAATATGCAAAGTCTGTTACCAATTTCAACGGCAGTCAGCAAAACATTGAGCCTCACCCCATTTTAAGCACCATTGGCCCTACCTTCTCAAAGGTAAG
This sequence comes from Gavia stellata, assembly GCF_030936135.1. Classification (NCBI taxonomy): domain Eukaryota; kingdom Metazoa; phylum Chordata; class Aves; order Gaviiformes; family Gaviidae; genus Gavia; species Gavia stellata. The sequence continues at coordinate 18,312,946 of NC_082603.1, forward strand.
TGGTTTAATCAGTGTTGAATTGCTTGGGTCTTAGAGTCCGTAGCGATGCTTGCCTTTGCCTAGGATTCCAGTGAACTTCAGCTCAGCCCTGTCCAGCAGAAACACTGCTAACCTGAGCAGAAAAGCTCCTGTTTTGTGCCAACTTATGCAGAGTTCTTTCTGTACTGATGGGAGGTTTGAATATGGCACATGCTAGTAAAATCAGCCATTAGTAAAATCAGCTAGGGCAGATAGCTGGGTCAATTCTGCTTTCAGGAACTGGTATTGATGTGAGTCCATATGCAATCACTCTGAGTCTATTTCCTTTCACCTGACAGTAGAATTTGACTCACTTAAGACATATATCCTGCTGTGCCAAGGTTTTATATCCTTCTAGAGACACCCATTCAGCCATGGTGTGGACTAGTGTGGCCTTATTGGATGTTGGTTCCTGTTGCCACAAATGTGGAATAAGCAAAAGGCAGTGAAGCTATCGTTTTATGCCCTTGGTCCCAGCCAGATCCATGAGAAGTAATGGGAGAGGGCTAAATGATGGAAAAAAACTTTTCAAATTTTCCCTCATGCACTGATATCAGGTTCCTTGGATATAGTGAACAAGAATGACTCCTCTGTGGAGAGATCTAGACATTTCTGCAGGAAATACAGACTTGTGCCTGTTCAATACCCATACAATCAGGTGTCTTTTTTTGTCACTTCTTAGTGGTCTGTATTCTCTGGAGGTAAATTGTCACAGGTTACTGCAGGCCTCCTCTGGCCAGGATCTTCTGAAGAGAGTCTCATTCCACCAAAAGCTTTGCCGGGTAAAGTCTGCAGGGACAGAGGGGCAGATGCTTGCCATTCTTTGCCTGCTTGCCAAGTTCATTCCAGCCTTGCAGGGGCATGGCAAAAAGAGAGGTGCTTGTGGGGAAGCAGCTTACCTTTATCTTCTTACATATGAGACCGACTTCCCATTGGATGTGGATCTGCTCTTGGCACATTTCAGAACCAGGTATGTGCAACAAATCTCTCTTACCCTCAAGCCTCACCCTTGCATATCTGTACCATGGATGTATCTATACAACCAAACATAGTCCTTTACATTTTTGTAAGACTAGATATTGCAAAACCTTTTTTGCTTCTATGCAGTTGTCTCATCCGCTTGACCGAGAAGCCATCTTGGCTTTGGAAAGGTTTGTTGGAATAGGATTACAGCTGTGATTCTAAATTTAAGCCACTATTAGTGATTCTGTCAGAATAAGAAATCAGACTGGTCTTTCACACTTCGTGGAGGTTCTATTTAGTTTACCCTTGACAATGACTATCCTGATTGTCTAGGCTATTCACAGATGCTGATATACTTACTGTCTCTGTGAATGAGAGAGCAAACTCTTGAGCTCTTCCATGCCCTAGAATAAGGCTCATGAGCAGCTGTTGTTGCCTGTACAGTGTGCCTATTTAATATGTAAAGGGTAAAAATACATCTAGCACTCTGTCTATGATTTCCTCTATGGAAGTGGGGAAACTAACCTGAACATAATGTAACTTGGGTTGTGAAGGACAGTCCCATATATCTGATTAAATACCTCTCAGTTATATGAACCTTACAGAGCAGCTGGTGATCATGCTTACTGCTTCGAGTGACTTCAACAGCTGAAATATGAATATTGCCCTACAGACACTGCAGTTATTTCTTCAGAAGCAATTGCCATGTTCTCTGGCTTTTTCTGCGCTGCTTGTTATTGTAGTCCATGTTTTGGTCACCTGCCTTGCATTCTGAGAACTTCTTTCATACATCTGTTGCAGCAAACATGCTCTTCCAGCTTCCCTTAGAAAACCTGGAGAATTTGTCCTTGTTCCCCATCTTAGGCTTGTAAACTGCAAAGTAAGCCAGAAAACAGCCACCCATAGAACAATATGTTCTACCTTTGCCAAACAGCATAGGAAAAGCTGCAGGTTTTTTTGCAGGCAACTAAAAAGCAACTCTGTTTGTAAGGGAAGTAAAATTTTGTATGGCTTTACACAGTGTACCTGGAAATGTTGAACCTTGTTTTCTTCTTTGTCTTTAACATTTGCAGGGCAAACGAAATGTTGGGCTAGAATGGGGAATTGGGTGTGATTCTTCTGTTCAGCATCAGAATAAGATGACTGTGAGCTGTATCTCACCTTCCTGGTTTGATAGGTGCTGGCATCCTGCTTCACAGTTTTCCAGCAGAACAGCAGCATGACTATATGCAGGCCTTGATTCTTCAAAGACATCACCGAGTTTATTTCCGTGATAGTTAATCAACTTTCTTATCTGGTCTCAAACCTTAGAACCAATGGTATGTAGATTCCCAAATAACTGCACGCACCAGGCCTGCACAGACCAAGGTAGAGGAAGAATTAATAAAACATACATATGAGTCTCTGCTGATTTCTCTACACATTAAAGGCGAGTGATTGCCCAGCAGTGAGCACATTTGTATACATACTTCTCACATGCCATTAACAGAGTTGACCTCTTTCAGCAGCATGCACAAACCCAAACTATAGCTACAGGATCCTTTTTATTTCTTTTAGTTAGCTTATATTATTGGGGTGTTTACAGTTTGGTGGAGAAATGAATAAAGCAAATAGTCCCCTCAGGTTAGATAAGAATCTGACTTCCAGTATATTATGGGCAGAACGAGCATAATATCTAATGTGAGAAGGCGGCCATTCCTGTCCAACCAGTTGCTACAGTTCCACAGTAAAAACAGTAATATATTTCTGGGAACTTCATGCATTTTGGTTGCAATTTACATGGTTGATTCAAGCACAGGAGGAGGAGGAATGGAGGAATGGAGGAAAAAAGAACTATTTGAGATAGATACAATACAAATATGCAGTAATTAGAAAAAAGTAAGCTATTATAACCTTTGCAAAGTATTTGTATTTGTTCAGGATGTGATTATGTTCTGAAATAGCACATCTGTTCAGTGTGTACCAGTAGCTGTGTCTGTCTGCTTTGGTATCTAAAGCAGGATTTTGCTATATATAATTTATAGTAATGACAAGTGACTGCCTAGGTGAAACTGGCTATTCTGTCACATAGTATGATCTACAGTAAAAAGCTAAAGCATTCAAATAATATTTCAAACAGGAGCTCTGCCTTTCAGTTATCTGGAGAAAAAGACAGTTTACTCCTATGAAGGGGGCAGGGCAGGGTACTTACAGGTGCAAATATGACCAAGTAGTGTATGAACCTACTCCTCCTGGTTCACTACTGCCCCTCAGCTGGAGATCACTACAGCCTGCAGATCAGATGCCAAACAAATCCTGTGAGTGCTCCTGGCCTGTTTCAGGGCAAAGCCAGCCAGATAAATTTAAATCATATTAAAATGGTTTAGTTCACATACAGGTACTTGCAGCACTGTGGCAGCAACTGAAGCTGAAGCACGCAGCTGGGTTGGTAACCCTTAAGCCATTTCATCTAGGTCACTAGACGAGGTCTTGGTTGCACCCTAACCTGGCTTTTGCTGCATCTTGTACCAGAGTATAGTTCCTCAAAACGCTCATCTCCTGCTTGGTGCAGTGGTTGAGCCCTGGCACTTCAGAGGATGTTGCAGATCCCGATGAGGGGATGTTGCTTAGGGGCACATTGCTGAGGGGGTGCTAGGGCCAGATCTTCCACCATTGTAAACCATCTGAGCCCCAGTGAAGCTGGGTGGTTATGCAGGTGTTAGTATACATTGCAGATGTTGCAGCTGGCAATGCTGCAAAGTAAAGGGAGAGCCTGGCTGATGGTCAGATGTCAGCTTGGGTCTTCAGGATGAAAGTTAGATATCTAGCATCTTTTGAGGTGTTTTCCAACCACATTTAATTAAGAATGTAGTAAGCCTCTCTGAACATGGAGCCCTTTGTTCCTGTATTCATAACGTCTCTTCTCAGAATGGCACAACAGAGTAAATGTTGTTTAGGATGAACATGCTGAAAAAAACTGTAACAAATCACTCTTTCAGGAAGGCTTAATGGTGGAATAGGTAGCCAAGATCTGGAGACTGCTTAAAGAGAAAATGTTCTCCACATTTTCTCATGTCATTTCATGACTGTGTTGTGGAGCAAAGTTCTCAACACAGTCATGACTGGGGCCTTCTCTCCTTTGAGCTTAATTGACATATAAGAAATTAAGCAGCTTCTTGCCAGATCAGAGCCATAATGAATTATGAAGCTTCACTTAGGCTCCTAGATGGACTGGCTTCAGCTCCATTGCTTCAGAAGAGGGGACATATATGAGGCATAGAAATTAGATAGCTTATCCAGACAATTACAGCAGATTTTAGTTAAACTGGGAATAAAATTGTCTGACCCCTTCCCTCCCTTACCTCTTTGCTCCTGACCTTTAACATCAAATCCCTGTTTTGTTTTTTTCTCTTGTGTCTGCCAATTCATTGTTGGTAGGCTGGTTTTTCGGTCTATAGAATTTGGTGACACCACATGGGAGATGTAGTTTGACATCGGCCTGTACAAACTGAATAAGGCGGGAAACAGGTTCTAACAAAATCATGCTTTTATTTCAGTGACAACTTATAGGACAGGTTAAAGACAGGCCAAAAAATCTTTGCACCAGAGACTCCTGGATACAACATGTTCTGCAAAAAGATAGCTGTCTCCACATAGTAACTTTCTAACTTTTGTTTTTACTGTGGTTCTCTTTGCAAGTGCTTTTGAGGACTGCAAAGAAGAGCTCTTAGTTACAGCAAAATCATCCTGTTCAATAGCAGTCATCTCACATAATACCAGCAAAGCCAGGTTTAGGTTTCTAGGGAGCCAGTGAGCTGAGTCAGTGGTATCCTGTGGACACTACTATATGTCAGTCCTTCAAAAAATCCTTCTGTTGCTGGCTGGGAATCTCCCAGCCACCACAGTCCCTCTTCTCTCCAAAGTGTCATGAGAAACAGTGATCTCTGCGTGTTTGGCTTCTCTTTGAAATGCTGCAAGAACACTCTTTCTTGCTGCATTTTAGAGCAATCCAAAAGGGTGCATTCAATGGACTCTCAGATCTGAAGGAACAGCAGCTGTTTTTTTGGTTGACTTTTTTTCTTTTAGTTCCCATTCTTCTTTTGAAGTGTCTCTAGTTTTATAGGTACTGTGCTTCCCGCTGCCACACACAAAATTAAGGTGAGATGTATAAGACGTATATTTTTTGACTACTAAGAACTGCAGGGTTAAAATTCTTTTTTACTACATGAATGGTACTGTTGTGGGGTTTTTTGTCCTTCCGGTATGGTCTGTGTCCCCTCAAAGCAGATCAATAAACAACTGGAGGGTAGCCCCAGTAGAGATGGCCATCTAATGCAAATGCTGATGAGAGGTTGACCCTACACTGTTATACCTGACAGATGAAAGGAAAGACAAGAGTCAGAATTGTGGCAGCCTGAGAAACAAGCCTAAAAACGCAAGTGCTACTCCGCATCTCCCAGCAACTTGATTGTTCCAGGTAACACCATGGCAGAAAACTAAACTGCTGTAACATTAAAGTGAATCGCTACAGTGATTCAATAGATGTCCAGAAGGAATTGAAAAGGGCAGGATTAGACCTGTGGATGCCTTTCTGCTTGGAATATAGCTTTTTAAGATGGTGTCAGATGTCTGCGGACAAATAATGGTATTGGCAGCACTGTGAAAAATGTCTTGGACTTTTAATGACCATAACTTGTTACAGGTAATTAAATATAAGATGCAAGTGCTATACAGCAATGGATATTGTGCTGGGCTAAGTTTTCAGAAACAGCAGTCTAAAATCTGTGGAGGGCTAAGCGGAGCATGCTGGGTGCTTGGCACTTTAGATAACCAGACTGTCTGCTTACAGATCTAATACGCAGACATGGGGTCCCTGTGTTTGAAAACCTGGGCTATCCTATACACCTAGCTTCTGAACAGCCTGTTCTTGGAGCAGCTGTGGCTGTCTTAACTCCTATGCCTTACATATATTATGTCTAATCTTTTAATCTACAGCTTTATACTTGGATTTTCTTCCTCTGTGGACCCCTTTCTGCTTTCCTTCGTATCTCAGTCCATTCTCTCTTTTGCTCCTGACGTTATTTTGCAACGCTTTTGTTTCACTCATTGTAATTCTCCTTTCCCACCTTATCCTGACAATAGCCAGGGGTCTGGTTGGCCTTGGTACTTCATGTGCTCGAGTGGGCAGCCTCATCCCTAGACAGGGCAGCTGACCTTAGCTAGCAACTGTCTACTGCCTGCACTAAACAAAATCCAAGAGTTCCTTGTGTCTTCATTTGTAGTCTGAAGAGTCCTTCTAGTCCTACTGGGGAATTCCTTGCTAGATGCTATTTAAAGATGCAGAAATACGGATGGAATTTCAAAGTTTGGGTAGATTCAGGTTTACTTACCTGTTTACAGTCTTTGGAGTTACATCAGCAACGAGAGTGAATGAGCCTTAGATCCTAGATGCCAGGCTTGTATCAACTCCAGCTGGTGGCAATGAGAAGGGAAAATCATTCCTGACTCTGATCATAGCCAAAGGGCTTGTCTTGAAGCCTATTCCAGGGCACTGTGCTATGGATTCTGGATGTACATTTTGGCCTGATGAGGGAACTTTTGAGACGGAATTTCTATGGAGAAACAAGAGGTACTAATGTGTTGCTCAAAGTTGAAAAATAAACGATGTTGCACTTCATAAATAGGGTGTTAATGATAGCAATGAAAAAATCGATTTCTCCTCATTAAGTAACAAACAACACAAGCTGAAAAATAAACCAGTTTGTTTCACACTGTTGGATTAATGGAGAACCAAGTGGGTCTTAACTTCCTCTCACCAATGAATAATGGCCTAGAGAAACACAGTGCTAATCTAGGCCACACTGGTGGTAGTAAACAAGTCAATCCTGTATTTCTTAGAGCAGTAGAACATGCATAATACATTGAGCTCTAGTTATCAGCTGGAAGTTGCACAATGCTGGCAAAATAGTCTGTTGTATCTCTACTGGAAGAAGATTGTTTCCATGACAGGAAATCCATATGTCTAGGAGGAGAGGCATTAATTTAGTAGAAGGTGAGAGAAGTGCCACGTGTGGAGTGGGTGGCCGGCTCTTGACTTAATGGCCATCCAATAATTACTCTGAATGTATCACTAATACAGCAAAAGGCACTGTCAATCATTCAACATCCTGCCTTTGTAAACTTCTTAATGCTGTTTAGGTTTGACTAGAAGTTCAGAGGGAAACAGGGACAGTATTTAAAAAATGCAAAAAGCAAAAATACTATACAAGGCAAGTCAGATTTTTTTGCACAGGAACGTGCAGAGTTTTCAGTGACTGTGAAGTGAGCGTGTTGGAATGGGATTCAACTCAACTGACTTGCTGCAGTGCACAATAGGTTTGGTCTAGAGAACAGCCCACTAGATTGGACCTTGGGAAGCCTGTGTTCTGATTGTTGCTCTCCCTTTGACCTGCTGGATGATCTTCGGTTCAAGTGTGCCTCTTCATAACACACTTACAAGATAGGGATGATGATAGCGCCTATTGTAAAGTGCTCGGAAAGCTAAAAAGTGCCATATGGAAGTCATGTAAGGATTGCTAATTTCCTTCTCTATGTTTAAAGTATATTAATCTTGAGTTCGCTGGTTTTAGCAGAAATAGCCGTGATGATCTCATTGGAGGGATTTCCTTCTCATTGGGGTGAAGCGTTCTCTTTTCTGCTTTAGATGACTGTTTATCTACTCTTGACTGATTATGCTGGTATCAAGCAACAGTTTAATACATTCCTAGTTTAATAAAGAATAGAGTTAGTGCTGGGACAGTTGGAAGGTGGTCTGATAGCCCCAACTTTCTAAGACAGCTAAGCATATAGAACAGTAACTGCTATTCAGAAAGCTTCAATTCAGGCTCACTAAACTAGTTGAATCTCCTAAAGAGTCAGTTGTCTTCCCTGAGGACTCCTTGATTTTGTCTTTGATTTAATTCAGGCAACAGTCTTTATGGTAATGTGATTTATTGTAACTAATTGCTAGTTGATGGTGTTCCTCATGCTAAGTGCAGATGTTGGTCTTGGCAAAAGTCAAATGGAAGGTATTTTCAGTCTAAGATCAGCTCCATTTTCAGCAGCTAGTGGTGTCACCATTTTTCTCCTAACAAATCACATCATGACACACTAGAAATGTGATTCTGCAGAACTGCAAAATCCAGAGAAGATAATGAAAATTCATAAAGAATTGATAAAAAGAAGAGGAAGTACGAAGGATATTCCTGAAGAAGCTGTATCAGTAGGGGAGTTTCTATTACAGGTAACTGGAGTAAGTCCCTCAGGAGTCTTCTGTTTTCATCTATTTATTAAACAACTAAGAGAGTAAGACAAACTATAAATTAATTATACTTGCCAGTGACATAAAGTCAAGGCAGTGGTGAACACAGATAATGCAATTCATAGACAACAGGGGGCCAAATTTTCTCCTTGCTTACACCTGTTCAATCTCACTGAAGTCAATGGGATTGGACAGGTGTAACTGAGGGGAGAATGTAGCCTCAGGCCTTTTCTAGAAAGGGGTGGAGAGCTGGTGAAAGATGCTTAATGTTAATAAATATGAAGTCTTATCCATTAGCCTGAGATGCACAGAAGACAAAGAATGAAGTGAGCAGAGAGATGAGGTGCATAACGTGCAGCGTGGACGCTGCGTACAGGAGCTCTGGTGATTTCAGGGGATGCTGTGAGAGCTTGGCCCAACACAAAGCCAGGTAGCTTTTGTGGTGGCTCAGGGGAGTTGCACCGATGAGGGACTTTGAGTGCTTAGGTCTGTATGCACAACCTGCAAGGCAGCTGCAGCATAGCGTATGCCTGTCATGCTATTTTTTGGTGATTTACATATATAGTAGCACTGCCTACCTCTTATCAATTAAGAGTGTTGTCTCATAAACAGATTAAGTGCCAGTACCTCTCAGCCCTGTAGTTCTCTCACTCAAACTGTTCATCAGACTCTTGTCTGATAAAAGGTATCCACAGCCTTATGTATTCATTCACAATCTAAATCTCAGGTTACCAAGGTAACAAGCAGGTTAATCAGCTCCACCACACTTTCCTTAATTGAGGGAGAGCACTTCATTCTCCACTTCAGTCAACTAAGTACAATAGTCTTTTTTAGTTGGCTTTCATAGACTGTTTTTGATCCACTTGACTCTGAGACAGTTCCCCTCTCCAACTACAGTGTACAGTACTGTACATTAACAACAAACGTGATTGAATTGCTGAATTACACAATGCACTTTCCGACTGTCTTGTGCTACAGTGTTCATACATAATTTATATTGGACTTGTATTAGGTTGTGTCCTTTGCATGAGATTGGTTGTCTTGTAGCTTATAGCTACAGCCCTGTGATGGAGGTGGGGCAGAGCCATTCTGCACAAGCATGGCTTTGGGAGAGTGGCCCATGGCTGAAGCAGTGCAGTGGTGCACAGGGGATGTGGAGCCTTTCCTCTGCTCTGCCCATCTGCCTGAGGCATATCCCCTGCCTCAGCTGTCCATCAGTAAAAGCGGTTCTCCATCAGTAAAAGGGAAGCTAATTTCGGGTAGGTGTATTGCCTATTTGGATTCAGATTCTTCTTGTGTGTGATGTGCTGCAAGGCAATCTGTGCCACTGCCTTTTTTCTGGGACCCCTTACCTCTAAAAATTTAAAAGAAGGCAAACACCATGCTCTATCAAGTGCTTTTTGTGAGCATTCAGCACCTAGCCTGAGGCCCTTCCACCACCAGCTTCTCAAAGCTCACAATGTTTCCTACAAGGATTTCAAGTGGTTGGCCATACTTTTTGCATACTGCTTAAGCAGAGAAGCATTTAACTGTCACTGAAATGCAGCCACTTCTGCAGTGTACCATGTATTTATCATGTGCAGAAATAGTATCCAACAATTACCGGCAGAAAGTAAACTGCTTGTAACAACTGCAGGGGGATTCAAGTAGGAAGAATGAATTAGAACTGCAGTATTAATACAACTGATCCAACTTGTGGCAGGGAGTCTGGACTTTTTTTTATATACATGTGGATGAATCTTCAGTTTTATGTCTGTCTCATGAGATGGGAGCCATAATAACACAATGTCCTCTAACACCAGGCTGGAGAGTGAAACCAGTAGCAAACCTTTGCCCTAGTTCATAAGTGCAAGGTTTGCAATGACCTCCTCAGACACCCCTCCCTAGCCACCAGTGTAACCCTAAACCTGCCTAAAGCCACTCAAGTACCCCTAAATGTGTGTGTGTGTGTGTGTGGGGGAAGCTAAGAAGTACTAAGAATTTTAAACCAGCACATTCTTTTAGTGTTTGTCGCTGTGAACATGAAAGGTTGATTTGTGATGGGAACAGTATACATCTGGCTTCAAATTTTCACCAGTATGGGACTTCTAAATGCCTGCTACTAGCAGCGCCTTTTTATTTATTGTGGTGTGTGCCTCTCTTTAAGTTTGGGAGTCATCAAAATAGGGTAGACTCAGCCTTTGTAATGCAACCCTCTAGGAACAATTTTATTCAGTCAAAGTAATACCGAGACCTTGGAGAGGAGGATGGATCTAAAAAGCATAATTTTTTTTAAGAGAAGCCCTCACACCAACCTTCTATTCTATATTATCATTAACAATTTCTGCTAACCCAAGAAGATACAGTGCTTTCTAAAGTACAAGCCAAAGCTCACTCGGCTATGTTAGAAGCAGATTTTTGAATCCCTTAGTTCCTCAAGTCTTTAATACTGCCCATAAATCTTGACAAAATTACTTTTTCAGGCTTCAAACAATGCTTTTTTATGAACTTTTCCAACTGTCACCTTGAGAAATATCTAAATGACCCAAGAACTACTTACATTTTCCGCACTGTGTAAACCGAAATTTCACAACTGCCTATAATTTGAAATATTGTATCCCTCCCTCTTGGAAAAAAACCCCAACCTAAAACCCTCACACAATCATGTTTGCTTTTTCCTCTTGACTGTGTATCACACAAAACCAGCTCCCATGTCTGGGGTCCCAAGTAACCAAGGCAGAAATCTGCTACTTTTTAAATGAAAAAGTCTTAAAGTCTAAAAAAGTAGAGGCTACTCTGCAAATGAGAAAACTTACATCTTGCTTACCAGTGAGAAAGTACATACTAAGTGTAACTTCTGCTAGAAAGGAGAGAGAAAGAGCAGGGATCCCCACAGTCAGAAAGCTCCACTGCCTTTATGCCCAAACTTCTGGCTAAGAAAAAGACCAAACCCCATTCATAGCACCAAAACCCCTTCCAGTATCCTATATTTACCAGCATTAAGGAAATGTTACTGCCCTTTCTTCAGTCGGTTTGCTTGAGATGTTAAACAAAGATGCAAAGTGGCAATCAAGAAAATTATAGTTCTAGTTCAAAGAGAAACAAAAAAGTGTGCTGAACCAAAACCAGGTGAGTGGGATGTCTAAGAGTAAGACCAATACCATGAAGACAGTTGCACTTGGTGAATTAGTGGCAGAGAAAGTGAGCCAAAGAGATGTTTTTTCTGTTTTTTCTCTGGTACTGCCATGATGGTCATATTAGAAATGCTTATTTGATTTAAGTCACTTCAGTATCTTTTTTTATTCATATATACCTAAGAGAATGCACATCTCTTAATTTAGAAGAAAACATTTTTGCTATTCATTTATGTAACATTTTTGAATACCAACCTTAAAAGATTTGCAAAAAAAAAAGTGCTTGTGGTAGTGAAGCACTCCCAATTAATTTACAATTAAAAAAGGAAACAGAAGAGAAAATTCTAAAGAAATGCACATGGTGAGTTCAGCACAGAGACTATTCAGAAATTAACCTCAGAAAGCGCTCATTACAAAGCAGCTGAAAGTATTTATTCCTTGTGAATTCAGAGGTTTATTTATCTATTTTCTATATATCCCCTTGGAAGTGCCCTTGATATCCATGTACTTCTGCAGAGTCTTCCTGTCTTCACAGAGTTTTAATTAAAAAAAAAAAGGCACAAAAAGACAACCCAAACAAGTTGGAAAATTTAATAAAATAAAAAAGTTAATATTTTATATCTTGGTGATATAAACTAAAAATACAACAATGAGCATCAGTGGGATGTGAGATTAATCCCACTTGTGAAAAACACCTCCATAACTCATTCGTGACTAAGGCAGTCTTGAATTACGAGGTTTGCAGTTCACTTGTGGGATAAATTGCATACTCCTCAGATAACCATTATGTATCTGGCAATGTCTGTATCATTCGCAGCTTTGGGCAACAGCAAGAGGCTGTGCTTTCCTATCGCTTTAGCTGAGTGTGCTCTTCAAACATTTATTGTACAATGCTTATTGCAGCAGATAAATAATGTATACGAGGGAACGAAATTTACATTATAAGTTGATTAAACTGCTTAACAGTTTTTAGCCACTCTCTAAATAAGGATTTTTAACCAGATTCAATCTATGCAGTGTTTCATGTCCAAAGAACTACCATTTAATCTCTGTTTAACTGAAATTTAGTTAGCAATGTTGACACCTCTGCATTTTAACACTGGGATTTCTTTGTGGGACACAATCCCTTTCACTCAACTTAATATCCCATCTTGGTCTCTAAGGGAAAATAATTGAGTTTAGGCTAGTTTTAAATAGCGATAAGGACAGGGAACACAGATGGGTATTTCATTGATTAACACTAACACTGGCCTAAGGCCTTGGTGTTAGGCATTAGATTAGGACATTACGAAGAGAATGACAGAGTTTTGGCACTTTATTCCTCCTCAATAACATTCTTTCACATATTAAGTTTATCCCACCCTAGGTAGCTACTTTATCATGCAGAAGGCCTTAATCCACTGATGTGACTCTATCTGCTTTCACTTTGATGCTGCCTCTGTTTACAAGAGTAATGCAGCCTGTGTAAGACAAAGTACTCGTGACAAGAACAACTGAATAAGGCTTTTAGATGCACAGAGCTCTGACCTAAAAAAAAAAAGAAAAAATCCTTCAATAAACTTCAAAATACTCCAAACCAAAAGAGAAGGGAAAAAAATCAACAAAAAGCAGAGGCTTTTTGAAATGAAGTTATGTTGTTTGCATCATGAAGAAACAGACATGAGTTTTTCATCAAGAAGATTCAACTTTACTGATCTTCTTGTACTGCACTTTATCTTTTCTTCACCTTTGACCTTCCTTTCAGCGTCTCCTCAAGGCATCATGAACGTAAGCCTTGTGGTGTTCTTTTAGAAGTAGGATTGCTGCTATCCCCTCTGGTGAATTTAAGCAGCTGTTGGAGTCAGTGACAAGGTTGGCTACAGATTTGGTATACTGGCTGGGAAAGAGATTATGGGTCAGTCCCCAGTGCTGGGAGACAAAAGATTCAAGCAGTTCAGGATTTTTTGGATATCCGAAAAAGATTTCATGAAATTTGTAAAGATCTAACAGTGTATTGCAGGTTTCATGTGGTCTAAACAGCTTATAGCAAGTAAAACTCTAGGTAGCCAGTAAGTGGTGTTTTCACAGCAATGCTGTTTTGCAGAGGTGTATGAGATCTTAGTGCGATATAATACCACAAAATTGCATCGCTGAAGAGAGAAACTAGTGACTCTCAGCACTTGCAGGGACTGTGACCATTAGGTGGACTGCCAATTTTATGAATCTCAAGCTAGATTATTTGTGCGTTTATTACAGAAAGCCTGAGTTGCTGGTGAGGCTTTTTGTCTCTAGTTAATAGGGGATTTAACAGACCAGCTACTGGGGGCGGCATTTTGGGTAACTTTTTAAAAGCTCATTTAAAGAGAGGCTAGCAAATTTACCTCATTTTTTCCAAATCATGGGAAAATTTTGGAAACTTCTGAAAGACAATAGAGTTATGGGCAGCAAGCCAAAGGTTTTGACCTTACTGGTTTGAGTCTAATGAAGGCTTTCCTCCTACAAACACAGGCCTATTTAGTTTTGTTTGGAGTGTCACTGTACCGGGATCCTGGCTGAAGGTAGGAAAGGAAATTGCCTTCTTTCAGACAGTTTACAGGAATTATTATTCTGTGGGCTTTTTAAGCCTGCTGTGAATGTTGGCAACAAGGAAATGTTATATTTATGTTATATTTTTATATTTGCACATAAATGGTCCTATTAAGATTGTTTAAAGTTATCCACATGACACAGGGGCAATCTTAAATTGTTCCTGTTTACATGAACTGAAAATCTGGCCTTCAGAGTTCAGACAGAAACACGTGTGTTCTTCTCTTTTCACTTAAACTGGTGCAGACTAGAAGTAACTCCATGTATGTCAGTGGAGCTGAATCAGAACCAGAAAAAAAGATCCTATCTGATGGGTGAGCTTTTTTTGCATGCATTGAGATATCACACTGAGATATTTCCCTTTTAGAAGAAAGAGTGAAAATTTATCATGTGGCTTTTCCACCCTTTTAATTTTATATGGTTGCTCCACTCTGTTTTATAGTTTGGACACTGTATGGACAGTCTGTTGTTCAATTTTCATCACAAATTATGTGAATTCTGCTTGAATTCTCCAGCCAAAATCCTTGCTGGAATTCTCTCTTTAGAACACCATGAATATTTTTATATTGATAGCAACCTTAGTGATTTGTGTCTACAGAGAATGCAAAAGTGGCTTCCAATTCTACTTTCCAGATCATGAACTGTTTCTTGTATAGCAGCTTCGAAATGTAAAAAAGATGTTTGTTTTCCCACTTTTCTCAGTGACAGCTTCACCACAGTTGAGTCTGTGGTAACAGTTCTTAGTGCAGTTCCTTTTTCCTAAATGTCTTTGTAAAATGAGATGTTATTGGCAGTGCCTATGAAAATGAAGGCTCATAGGACTAGGCTTGAGCCTGACAAAGTGTGGCTGGATGCTGGGAAACTTCTTCACTTTGTTTTCTCCTAGCAGCCTAAGCCCAGTTTTCTAAAGATCCTTTCTTGGCAGCCTCTCTAAGCAAAAAGAAGGTATAATGGCAAATTATAGCTTGATTTTTCAGGCATGGACAGGGATTGCCAGCAATCAGCACTTTTATGTTCATTTGCCACCTAATGCAGGATTTCAGCTCAGGTTTCCAGAGATGAAAGGTGAGCACAAACATCCTATGACCTACCTGTACTCTCCACAGATACAGAATTTGCATTGGTTTTGACGGGACTTGAGAACATATAAGGTCTTAACAGTTCAAAGGATGGTATTTTTATAAAAAATAATAATCTGTATTCATTAGTTCAGAACACTGAAGTGATATGAATTTAACTAATTGTTTACTCCCACCTGTAAGTTTTAAAAAATTCTCTCTTTCAAGCACTTATTTTGCAGCCTCTTTCTCTGTATGGTAGATAGAAACTTCAGGTTGCTTGGAGGAGAACTGTCTGGAATCGTGAGGATTTTGAGTTCTTTAGATGCAGCAATGAGCAAGCTGGTTTCAGTTTTAAGAACATGGTGTTACTTCAGATCAGGAACACAGAGTTTCTCTACAGTATTTACCCTTCGGTGCAGGACAACCTGACAGATAGGGTTTTAAATCTTCATGTCTTTGGGTTTTTTTTGTTTGAAAAGGGATTATGCCTGTGCAGAAATATATAGAACAACATTTCCTTGAGACTTTCTGTCAGCGTATGAGTTTAATGCACATCTGAGACATTGGCAGCACTATAATAAGCCACAGTGGTAGTTACCATCTGTCATGCTGCCAGACTATCTCAAGGCACATTTGTCTTTCTCAGGGAGGGGAGAGTAAGTCAATGCACATGGAAATGGGAAGAAGAGCTGTGCTTTTAGCCCATCCCTACCACATAACCACACCTGGTGCTTCTGGACAGACCGTGAAGGAGTTTAGCTCCATCTATCCAATATCATGCCCAGAAAGGCAATGCAGAGGTCTAGTCACTCTCTACAGCGTAGTCCACTTCCAAGGCAGCTTCAGTTGTAATCTCATGAACACCACCAAAATATCACTGTTGTTTGATTCATTGGGTCGCTGATAGCCTTCCCACAAACTCAAAAGTGTCAGGAGACAAAGATGAGCTACTGGAGCCTCAGTGGGTCTGGGAATTGCATGGACGGGCCAAAGCCTCCACAGGTCGTTGCCCAGCTGCTAGATGTGTCTGCTGCGCCGTTAAGCAGGCTGCTCCTGCGCTAGCCCCTGCTCCGGGGCAGGGGGCAAAGCAGGTAGTGAGCCTACTCTTGCGAAATACGTTTTTGTGTCTTCTGCCTTTGAAAGAAACGTGGTGTGTATGTGCCTGGAGGTCAGGGCATCAGCATGACAAGGCCTGGTGGGAAAATGGACAAGGGAAATAATATACCTGGGCAGGAAAGGGCTAAATAAACCCCACGCTTAATTAGATAAAATCTGCATGTAGGAAAGCTGGTGAAAATAAGCATTAGTGCTGAAGTACCGCAATAATTTGTTGTTTTCACTTTTTAGGCATTCCACGGTTTCTGGAGATAAATAAGAAAAGTGTCTGATTGTGAGTGTCAGATTGGGTCTGTCTTGCTCAGAGGCAATTCTTGTGTCGCTATTGGGATGCAATTCCCATTATCACTGGTATCAAATACACTCTCAAGCATCTGAGTTTACTCTCAAAAAGTGGGATGATCACTTTAGGGCAAAACTGCAGCTTCAGTGTTTATTGTGTGCAGTTTGCCAAAAAATATGGATATCCCACATGTCACAGTTCCTTGATAAAATTGGACTATGTTAGAATGGATTTCATCTTAAATGCTGACTTTTATCTAATTCAAGCCACCTCCTAAGATGACTGTGCATGTGAACATAATCTAGACAATAATGCAATGGCAGTTTAAATAAAACCGAAAGTCTTTAGGCCCCAACTCAGAATTAAAACTCTTAGAAATCTTGTCTAATGTGTTGTTTATGCTGCCTGCCCCCATTCTTTGAAAAATGCAGGCTAGCCAAAAGTTTTTGATCCTTCTGCTATTAACAGATGGTATATGTAGCTAAGGATAAGCTGGGACTATCACTTAGGCCACAAGCAAAGGGGTGAGGGATGCTCCCCTGTGGGTACCCTTAAAAGGCCATAAGCTTGAGTAGCAAAAATGAAAAGGTCTAGTGCTGGTGTTAATTACGCAGAAACCACACAGAAAGTGCTCGCTGTCACAGAGTTGAGAGGTTGTGCATCCCTTCCACAGATAAAAGGCATGGTATGAAAACATTTTGCAGAGGACAATGAAGTGCAGATTAGCATAATCTTTTGCAGTATCCTCAGTAAGCTATCCATGAGTGAGCTGCTTTTTTCTCATTCCTTTTGCTCTAATGTCTGGATTTAAGGAATGGCAATGTAAGAATAGGCTTTGTCCTTGAAGCCTGACAGTTGTGTTTTCCCGCCTTCATGTGATCATCCTTGTTGCTAGTGTACTGCTCTTCTGGTAATCAGACAATGGAAGGAAAATGAAGTGTCAGTTCATTGACAGAACCTTATCCTGGCTATGTTTTTTCTTAATCCAGACTCATCAGTGCTCTCGCACTCTCCGTATTTCCTCATTTCTTCCGAATCAATAGGGCAAAATCTCTTCTGTAATTGTTTGAGATGAAAGTAAAAGCAAATAATGCAGGAAAAATCCTAAAAATAGCTCCGTGGAGCCTAAAAGCAACATAATTGTATAATTCCTCTCTGCTTGGGAGGAGAGTGTCTGCAGTGGATGCCTGTTTACCATGGTAAATTGAGCACACTTTCATACGTACCTTGACGAAAATGGCTCTTTAGATGCATGTCCTCTAGAGCGCAATGTTTAGTTTTAGCATGGAGGCTTAGCCATATTCATGCTACAGTTTAACGTGACTATCTCTAGGGCTAACGCAGTGGCTAATACTCAAGTTTGTTAGCCACTTTGATCCTGAGTGCCCTGTTTTAAGTCTTGCTACTACTGGTTAAGCTAGTGCTTTGTTACCGCAGGGATAACTGGAGGATTCGGAGTGTTGGGAGGCACTATCCCCAAGATCAAAATACAAAAATAGGTCTGAGGTCAGGGAACTGTATAGACCCCCAGAAGCTTTTCAGTTTTACAGCTGGAGATAGTCTCTTAAGTATATATAAATCGTCATTAGGATTCTGACAAAGAAGTGCACGATGGGATTGCTGCAGGGCAGGCTCTTTGAATCTTATTCCTGATAAAAACCACTTCTGGCTGGCTGACAGGAGACAAGGCAAGTTCAAGGAAGGCATTAAAAACATCTTAAATCTATTGATGGCAACAGAAGTGTTGGGATGAATAGTTTGGGATTAGGATGAAGACTTCTGAGTGCAGTCAGGACAGAGAATTTGGGGCCAGCTGGCAATTCTGAGGGAAAATATGTCTCTGAATATGGTCAGATTCAAATAATAATTCACAAATCACTGTGAAACTTTCTGAGAGGGAACAGTTGATTTTTTTTCTTTCTGTCTACCCCCACCCCCCCCCCCCCCCCCCCCCCCGCCAAGAAAACCCTCTGTCTGATTGAAATATCACTCTAGCAGGAGGCAGGCTACCTATCAAAGAGTCCCCTAGCAAAGGCACCGACGGGACAGCAGGTGCTGGCTGCAGTGCGCGGGCAAGAGCAGGTTTCAGGGCGATGACGGGCCCCTCTGCCCCGCCAGGAGCAGCTGCAGCCAGGCTCGGTGCCAGGGACTCCCCACGGCTCCTCCTCTTGAACAGAGGGACAGTGTCTTTCCCCTGCCCCGCTTGCCCTGGGCAGCCTGGGACGACCGAGGACAAGGTGCCTTTACCTCCTTGGGGCCAAAATTTCCTTGATGAGCAAGGAGAGCCTCACTACTTGTCTTTGCAAATCACTGAGCGATGCAGCTCCTCCCAAGGCAAAGGCTGCAGAGAGGCTGAGGCAGACCAGGCTGCGCCCACCAACACTGCTTTAGGTGCTTTAGGTGGCACGTATCTGTGTCAGCCTATTAGTGGCTGCACAGTCGACAGTGACAATTGGTTTCCCAAATTCTTCATTCCCCAGAATAATGTGAATATAGAGAGTTTTGCACTAGAAGACCAGTAATGTCTACCCCCTGAATTAGTAATTTCAGTGTACCTCTAGACCTACTGCTCTCAGTCAAGGAAAGCATCTGTCAGTATAGTTGGATTTTGCATTGATGTAAGAGCACTGAATTGGTTAGAGTATCACACTCACCACAGGTCTTGCTGTGTTAATCTGTTGCTTTTGGACCTCCTAGAATACTTATCTTTGTGCAACTGAAGGGGAGCATCCAGGTCTGTCCACAAATGCATGCACTGAAGTAGTGGAGTATCAGCAGTGTCGCTGTTAGAGAATGGGCTGTGGTAGCTCCTTCTAGCAGGCTGAAGGAAATTCTAGTGGAAAGACTTTTCCTAATAATACGGTAGAAGTCGTGTTAATATTCTTCCTAACTGATGCCCAGTGGAGCAATGACAGAAAAAACCCATGCTTTGTTTGAGAGAAAGACTGGACGTGATGGTATTTGAGTATACTTGCCACTAAGCATGGGTTAGAACCTCCCCGGCACAGTCCAGAGGCACTTGATTTGAGACTCTGGTAGATTATTCCTCCTTGGGACCTTAGGGGTAACATTTCTTTTCCTATGCTATGTGGACAGTGCATCAATATGATTGAAATCCAGCCCGGCAGATACCTGTGTTGTGCTGAGTGCAAATGAAAGTGGCTCTATTAAAAGAACAGTTAGGTAAGAAGGTGACAAAAAGACTCAGTGGTCAGAATTGTCCTAAGTTCTGCACCAGCAGTGAGAGTGGTTATCAGCCTTTTGTTAAAGGGAAAAAAATAAATTGCAGCTTTTCTAACCAACCTAGAAATCTGCCCCGAGCTAATACAAGCAGACAGGTTCAGTGCTACCTAAAATTATTTTGCCTCGTCAGTGAACTGTGGTGTTTGCCTGTTCGTAAATACTGTGGACACCTTATTGTCTGCTCCACTGCCATCTGACACACAAAATTGAATCAAATACTCACTATATCCAAGTTGTTGTCAGATATCAGATACAAAACTAAGCCTGCTTCCCTTTGTGTTTTAGCTATCATGTTTTGTTATGTCAGACTCTGGGATCATACTATGTTTGACTGGGTCTCTCTGAAAAGAGCCTAAGTGATCTGCAATTTATGTTGAGTGAGACTGCAGTTAGTGGACAGCAGGTAATTGAAAGTTTGCAAGGCATTATGCCTAGCTGTCAGCACAGCTCTGGATTTGCATGATTGTTTTAAACCATCAATGAGAATTGTTACATTTAATTACATCTTATTTACAGGGGACTTGCTGCAATATTTGATTATATCTGAGAGAGTGTTAACTGAGGTACAAAAAAAGTGGACCTGTGGAGAAACAGGAACCAGCACATGAGAAAGCTCACTATAAATTGGCTAACTAATAGTTATTTTCTTCTTTCAGAAGTACTTCAGAATAAGGTATCCTTAAAGCACTAGAAATGGTAACCATTCAAGCCCCCCACAAGTGCATTGCAACAGGAATGAAGATTTGTGTAGAGAACATAGGCAAGGCAGGAAAAAGATAGCTCACAGCTTTCTTGAGTGCTGCAGAACAAGCCAGGCGAGATTTTATTTTGTTAAAGTACGTTGGAAGTGCAAGAGCTATTGTGCAGAATTAGCACAAGAACCTGTTGATTATTTAGGATGGCAAAATTTGAAATATATACATAGACCAGGAAGCCAAATTACACAACAGGCTTCTTGGAATACCTTCCATTTTTAAAAATGCAGTCCACAGTGCTTTCCAATACCTGGCATTTGCAGTTCCACCCTCTCCTGGGAACATTATTCTTCATAAGGTACATATGGCCAAACAGCACTCCGAACCCTTCATTCCTGTGGTCTGCATTCATGTAGGGTACGTCCTGTTTTATTCAGTATTATGAATATTTGCATGAGTGTGTGGTTTTGTTCACACAAATGTTTGTGAAACCGCTGCTTTATTAAAACAAAACCTCTTTGTGTGAAAAAAGAAAAGGACTTCAAGAAGAACATTAATCTTTTGCTACTCAGCATTCAGTCTTCTCCTCTTGGAGAACTGTCATTCATCCAATTAGGTGCAGATGCAATATTGCATGACTCAACCAAATGATTACTGCTCAAAAACTACCCAGGGAAACAAGCTGTTCACAAACTCTCCATAGGCTCACCTGCAGCACACAGAGAAAATTGATGGAGTTCAATGGGATTATGGGGAATATGAAAAGCTGAACATGTGTCTAAGTGTTGTCAGGATGGGGCTGATGCACACATCCACCAACATCAGGAGCAGCTTGTGAATTATTAATGATCAGAAAATTTGCCTAAATTAATTGGATAATTTATTTGTAATGAATAATTCGAGCCGCTCTATTCCTGAATGTCTTTCTGCCCTTGAATAAAGCAGTTTGGTAGCGCTGCCTGCCTCTTGTTTCGAATGTAGTTAAAGCTTCAATTAGGCTTGCCTACATTGAAACTTGACATACCAGTTTCTTTCACGTATTTGTACAGACAGAGAAGCAAGTCTGTATTTGGGTTGTATTTTTGCAGGGTTTGAAGTCTTGTTCAAAGATCTTGAAAAATTGAATGACTGAGGACATAGACTGGAATTCTGCCCTTCAGTTTATGTGCAAAATCAAAAACATGCAAAGTTTGGTAGTATGTGAGCTTCATCTGATAAGGCATACATTAAAGTATAAAAAGAAAGCCCAGAAATAGGAGACTTGTCAGTTTCAATGTTAGTTAAATAAGTACATAAGATAAACAGTTCAGTGAGGGTTATGTAGCTGAATTTTCAATCAGGATGCACAAAAGGCTGTTACAACAGCATCTTCTATTACCAAAAGCATGTAGGATTTGTTGTTCAGAGTAGCAGGCATACTTTGCAGAGGAAAATTTACCAGTTTTGACAAATCTTCCCTTTCAAATTAAATGTTATTAACCAACTCAGAGCACCAGAAATCCCCCTCACCCCACGCTCTTTTAAAAATCCAATATCCAGCGGTTTTTGACTGTTCCTCTGCCACTTAATTAAGACTGAAAAGCCTTTCTTTCACAACTATTTATTTCATACCTGCAAACAGGTACTGCACAGCACTAAATTTAGTTCAATGCGTCCCTCTGTTTAGTTTTAATCATAAAGTAAATTGCTGTTGCCATTCCATTTAATATAATTAGATAAATAGCTGCAAGTTTTTGTGATACTACCATCTAATTTCCACATGGTACAATACATTTTTTAAACTATTTTGCTTCATTATAGTATTAGGTTTGAAATAACTGGCCCGGAAATTCAAGACAAGCTTACCTTTTAAAAAAAGGAAAGAAGCGCTTGATGATTAGGTGGACCAAAGTTCTCACTGCCTGTATCTCTGTCGAAGAGAGCTGCTTCCACTGCTGGAAGAAGGTGTATCAGGGACACAGAAGACAGGCAATAGGGCAACAGCTGAACACAATAGCTTCTAGTGCCACTGTTTGAGGACAAGCCAGTGACTGCCTGGAAAAGCTACTCTCTAGAGTGAGACAGGGTAAAGGTGGAGGTCTGGGAATCAGGGAATAGGTTTAAATGGTAGCTGGGAGGGAAAAGAGTTGGCTGTGGGCAACAGAGAAAGGGAGAAGAGGGAACAGCTTGTAATGCACTAGTGCAAACACTGGTACCAGTGTGTTATAGAGCTGGGTGGAAAAGAATGCGGAGAACTGCTGAAGATACTGGATAGTGAAACTTGCTCGGGGAGGCCGCTCTGTGTGTATGTGTGTGTACATATATATAGGTATATGTGCTATATATATATAGCATGTATATATGTGTGTGTATGAGGGGAATTTGAACATTCTGGATTTTGTAAGGTGCAGCACTGCAAGGCATAGGTATCTTCCGTTCTTCTCTTGCACAATCTTCACTCTTGCTTCTTGAGTGTGGCATTGGAAGGAGCTGACAAACCAGAACAAGTCATCCAGACAGCATGGTATCCACACATATTTTGAGAGCCGCATGTAAATCCTGGGTTAGCCAGCTGGCTGCAGCTCTGTTCCCTTCTAGGGTGACACAGGGCAAACTGCCTTGCTCACTACATTGTCACACAAGGTACGAAAAGGGAAGGCATGGCCTGCTGCTTTCTTTTCCAAAAAATGGCACGTTGTACAAAACGGCAGCTAGAAACTACAGTGAATGCAGGAGGTGTGGTGCTCTGAATAGCCATAGCTTAGAGATGGATGGAGGTGCATCTCCATGGAGATCATCAGTGAAGCACCCTCTGTGGTTACAACTCTACTCTGTGGAACTTTAAGGTCCCTTTAAAATGTGGTGCATATTCTCAGCTACAAACATAACTTGTCACAAATTATAAGGTTCCCCTCAAGGTTTTTAGGGCCTTCCCCAGGACTATTGTTCTCGGGTTTCTGTTGACAGAGAAGATGCCTTTTTTATCTACAGATATTGTATATGAAATATAAGCATGACTGTTTATTCTGTTTTTTTCACATGTGTAATTTGTCTGAATTCTGCAGGTATACTTTTTTTTTACATTTGTTCTTTGGTGTTAATGCATTTTTTGTAGAATATGTGTAAATAGATATGAGCAAACTGTGTAAAAGTTATTCAGCTACCCAGTGAACCATGTAATCTGTTGATTCATAGAGACAACAGATAATAGAGTGAGATATTTGCTTTACACGGTCTGTGTAGTATCTAGGCACAGAGTCAATTTGTGTCCTGTTGGGGCATGTTGTACCACACTATATTATCACTTTGAGGATAGGCAATTTGGGTAATGAATATGTGAGCTGGGTGGGGGTGGAGAAGTATATCCAGTATCTACAAAGTGGAAATGTTGAACCAAGGTTTTGGCTTCATCCTTGTTAATTCAAAGCACTATCATCACAGACAAGCTCTTTCGCTATCTTGGAAACAATATTGATAATTAGCTTCTATCTTCCCCTTTATCATATCATAAAAATGGAAGCAGTGCACTAAACATTGACATTTTCTTTGTACAGCAGGTATGAGTAAAAATGCCATCCCTTTGGGAAAACACAAAAATTAAATGGAAATAAATGAGCATTTTGAGAGCAGTTGAAGAAAAACAGTTGCTAGTTTCTATGCTTGATCCAAGGAACCAGGCTGTTCTTACGCTTGTCTACTGCAGCAGCCCATCACTATACTGCCGTTCCAGGCACTCCCAACAGCCCTGGGGTTGACAGCTGTGCAAATGAGCAGGAGGCACGGAATAATGACAAATAGGAGACCCTCTGTCCACTCCCCAGAATATGCTTCACAGCATCAGATTTTTGTTGTCTCGTTAATCCTTCTCTTATGAAACGATCTTGCAAGCTGTGGCATTTGTGTGACTTTTCCAGGAAAGTATCCCTGGATTCCCCACAGGTCTTTGCGAAAAACAATTAGTGAAAGAGAGATGTTCCAGGACTGAACTGCTTCCTCCCCTCCAAACATCCGCTCTGGGGTCCGTTGATGGTATGTTGTGCAACGCAGGAAAATGTGGACCTAGGTGCTGCAACAAGTATCAGAATGGGTTTAAGCTGTGTTACTCCAGATCTCTGCCCTGGATTATTTGCCCTTTTAGCATAGAAATGTGGTATAGATGGAGTGTGTTAATGCAGTTTAATTGTTTCTCCCTGGTGCTGGTACAAATGAGCTTGGTGGAAGATGGCTCAAGTATTGCTATGCAGTCAGGGTAACAGATGAGTCTCATGGTCAAATATACAGGCAATCTAAATAAACCCGCCAAAGTGCATCCTATGTAACGTGAGTCCCTCTAATGTGTCAAGCTGAAATTAGCTCCATCCACCTCCTCTTCCCCATCCTCTGATCCTGCCATCGTCACCTGGAGTCATTGCTGAGATTTGAAGCCTGCAGAGGGGAGTGGGAATGAGCTATCCACCCACACTGTGGGTGACTGTCACATCAAGGAAATCTCCATACATCAGATATGAAGCGAAACAGCAAAGCTCAAAAATGGAAAAGCTGACTGAAACAAATCAGAATCTTCCTTCTTTTCTCAATAATGGTTGGTGATTTGTCCATAAGCAATCATTTCACTCTCCAGGTTTGATAAGGCCTGCTTCTGACATCTTAGTTGGCTTCACTTTGGCCAAATTCCCCTGGAGTGAAATAGAAGTTTTACTTGAATAAGTAAAGACTGCAGGTAATCACAGAGCCTCTCTTTTCTTTATGCCCACTCCTTCCACCACACACACAGCCTACTGTAGGACCTCAGTGGTACTTTTCAGGTAAGGCTGGCCAGCCTGGCCCTGTGCCCCAGCCAGGGAGCTGC
The DNA here is from genome assembly GCF_030936135.1 of Gavia stellata. Lineage (NCBI taxonomy): Eukaryota > Metazoa > Chordata > Aves > Gaviiformes > Gaviidae > Gavia > Gavia stellata. The sequence goes on from NC_082603.1 coordinate 18,338,110, forward strand.
GCCTCTAAGCATCTGTGTGCAGGGGCTGGCCTGAGCAGGCACCCCTCTCCTTCCACACGCCTGCCAAGTGCCACAGCCACCTGGGCCATGCTGGGCAGTCACATTCACAGAAAAAGGAGGCAATGTGGTAAAAGCGAGGCTTAGTCATGATTTCTGCAGGGGTACAGAACAAGTGGGTTTTTTCTCCAATTAATGCTATTTATTGTCTGTGCTGAGGAGCTCTGGTGAAGGAAAAGGTCAGCATTGCGATATGCATTGTACAAACACAACAAAAAACCAGCCTGTAGCTGTGTAGGGGCCAATTAGTGTCTGTGACACTCAGTAGGAGATTTTTCCAAGACATCTCTCAGCCATGGGTGCCAGGTGAATTCAGCTTCTTTGTATGCCTTAGAATAGAAGACATCTTGGAACAGAGCATAAAATGAGGCAGCTTTTGATTGTATTAGAAACAATGATTCTCAATTTCTAGCTGCTTGTACAGCACATTTCCTCAGCAATACCTCATACTACTAGTTATTGTTAAAACGTCTCTGGGGACATAGCTTGTAGATACATTGGTTCTCAGCTCCTGGTAACCTGTTGCAATCTGAGAATGTACCTCCATCTCCAAATACGATGAGGCAACTTGATGCTCATCCATCAGCCACACAGCTTAATGCAAGCAGGGTCAGAGCAAGCTTTTAATGGGTCTGTAGCACCTTCCTGACTGGAATTAGCCTTTTGCTACTCACCTGTTGTTCACTGTCTCCATCAATCTCAGCAGCTGCAGTGGGTGTTTGGACCCAGTTTGGAGTAGTTGTGTCAAGGCTTTCATTTAGGCCAGGAAACTACCCCTGAGTTGTTCTGAGTTCTGCTTGGGTGGGGGATGTTGCATTCAGGCGTTGTGCATGTTATAAATAAAACAGACCAAGGAAAAATGTGTCTTTCTTAGGTACATCCACTTGCCTTAAAAACAAAAGATACCCTTGAAGGCCCATATGGCTCAATTTTATTTGCACCCCATCTTAGCACTGAGGTAACTGCCCTGATTATGGAGGACATTCTCCTGATGGGGGTCAGGACAGAACCCACTGTGCTCTCAGCTTCCCAGCTGGGAAGGTGTTGCTGCCTTGTCTTGGCTTAGCTATTCCAGAAAAACTTAACAGAATGGCGGGTTCCCTGCCATGCCAGTACACACACCTCATGTGTATGGTATACACAGGAACACTTTGAAAGAGGAGTTAGAAAATGTCATGTGTATTGTGTACTATAAAAATTTCAGTTTATCTTGCATCTATTTTTCATGGCAGCCACTTTCCAACTTTCTTTTTTCCGATAGAAACAGCAAACTTGTTCTTGAAGTAAATACTGTTTTAGTCTTCCGTTTTCCCCCCTTTATTTAATTTCAGTTTAGTTTAGTTTAGAGCTTCTGCCTGAGCAGCCAGGGAATATATATAATAGGGCATGAATACATTCTTATAAGTATTAGAACAAGTATGGAAACACAGAGCCCTTAGTGACCTTGCTAGTCCTCTGCTGATCACTTGTGTTTGTTGCTGTAGGAAGGCAAACATAAGTATAGAAGTGTTATTGAACAGAAAACCCTTCAAAAATTTCACCAGTCTTTTGTATTCAAGTCGCAGAGCAATGGGGGGCCGCCCTGCTCAGAAAGCATACTTATGCAAGTATTAAGAACTGGCTGAGATAAGAAGTAAAGCTTAAGAGACCTTCATCATTAGTTGCTAGTGGTGGAGATTAGTGATCCTACTACAGGATTACAGATGGAAAGAGTGATAGTGTTGGTTAATTGTTCATTAATGCTTGTAAAATAAGATAGCAGTAGTAAAACTTGCTATTGTCTGCAAAGTAAAACAAAATTGGATCTGCTTGTCAATAGCTGTATTGATGTTAAGGGGAACATGTTTAACAGATCATTTTACAGTGTAAACTGCTATCCAGCTCTTTCAACATTTAATTAGACACTATTATCCTAATAAGAAATAATTTATGTTTTAAATAATCTGTTCTCTGTACACGAACATTTTATCTTTTTAATTAGCAATGCCTTCACTAGGGCGCTTTTAATATTTCAGAGTTTGCGTATAAATCTCAGGTGGAACTTTACCTCCCTGTAGCCTCATGGACTTATTTTATTTACAATACCTTTAGAATTGTCATATTTTCCCATCAATGCTTTTCTGTACCGTTAGGGAATGGCAGCCGCGGTCCAAGTAGCAGAATCCCCCTCAGGTGCAGCCCAGGATTATGCAAACTTCTGCTGGCAAAAACCTGTGAGCAGAGCCCTGGGAGCAGGATGTGCATCAAGGAGAAGCTGTGGCTTTGACTCCGTGTCTCCTAAGGGGTTGCCATCATGTGAAGCAGGGCCGTGCTTGCTGCAGCGAGGTTACGCTTGTCCTCTGTGTTGGTGGGATGCTGTGTTGGTGGCCGTGATAGAGCTCCTTAGGCTTCTGCCTGTGGTGAAGAGATGCTGTGGTGGCTGACTCTCTGTGCAGACATGCCTATTCTGCTAACTGTCAGCCGATGGCTGGTCTGTGATACCTACTAGCAGGGAAGGTGTGCAGGCAGCCCCCTCTGCACTGCCTGCCCCAGAGAGGGACCAACTCTCCCCTGTACCTCCTGTGGTGCCCCCAGCATCGCTCTCCAGTGGGAGCTGTTGGTGGGTGCCCAGTGCAGGGACTTGCGGGTCACAAGTGTGTGCTGGTCTGGCAGGAGTGCGACTGCTGCTCCTGGGAGCCATGACTCTTTCCTCCCACAGCCAAGTAGGCCAGCAAAGATCCCGCAAAGTGCACTGTGACAAAAAATGGCCTTTTGACAAGGACAAACTTGAAAAGAAAATGAGACCCTCCCTTTTTATTAATAAAAAGTGAACTTCAAATAAAATACTAATCCTGAAAACAGAAAAAATATTTTCAATGAGATATGTATGGACGATTAGTGTTTTTACAAAAAATTATTTCACAGTGAGAAATCTCAGTTATCCAGGAAATAAAAGTATGTGTTTTAAAGGCATGTGTTTTAAAGACACAGGAAACTCTGCACCTTCCAGGTTAGTTCCCTGTAGGCACTTGAGCATGAAAATTAAAGACTCCAAGTCCTCACAGAGGACACACCCTGGGAGACTTCATCACACCCTCACCAGATTTTCCTCTGTGTGTCGTGGGCAAGGATAATGGTACAGCCATTGCTGAAGATGATTTGCTCTGCTGTAATCTTGAGTCTGCTTTATTGGTCCCTTGGCAGCAGTCAGAGGAGCCTGAAGGGCAGCTTTAGCCTGAGCCAGATGCCGCTGGCCCTGAGGGACTGCTGCAGCATCCAGGCTCTGACAGGGTGCTGAGGAGTCCTGGCTGGGGTCCCTACGAAGGCAGCAGGAGCAGTGAGCGCAGTGTGAAAAGCTACCGTGCTCTGATAACCCCCGAGAGGGGATGCACGTATGGAGTAACAAATGCAAACACTTCTGCTGAGTGCCACTAACCTATCTGCCCCAATACATCATCAACTTACGTCAGAGACCACGTGAACTACCATATTGGGGCTCCAGTGGACAGGTCATCTATGGCTTCCCATTTCTCATCACCTGCAGCCTTGTCTGTCAAAGCAAACAAGCTGAACTCCAGATGTGTGAGTTGCCCCATGAAGACATTTGAATGCAACGATGTCTCTGTCAGTTGATGAGAAGTGATACTGCTGGTTAATTGCCTCAAAAGTGTTAACCAACAGCTCATTAGTCTTAAAGATACAAACTTGATAACCCTTTTTATGTGGCATGGAATGAGAAGTGAATAAATAATTGCATGCTGAGACCTGCCACTGAGAGATGTAAGATGTTGATTTAAGATAAAGAGAAACAAAACCTGACTGAAATATTTGGGAAGATGAGAAAGATACAAGTCACAACCTCAGTTTGCAATACAAACCCAAGCCCAGCTTTTCTGTAACGACTATTTTGATAGGAGTAACAAATAATAGCCAACTTGTCTGTACTGAGAGTTAACCCCAGTACAGAAACAAAACCACCTTGCTCTTAATTTAGTAACTAAAAAAGAATACCGTAGAGAGGTTGAGTGGGAGATTGCATCAAATGCTGGAGCTTTCCTTATTGCTCATTGACTTCTCCTGACCTACTGTTTATGGGTGCTTCTTCAATCACTGCAGCTATAAATTACCTTCTTAGCAAACTGCTCTAGGTCTGGTTTGGGCAGAACCTCTGGGCCTGGCAGTAACTGCCCGCTAGAGCCTGGGACCTGCTCAATGCATGACGTGAGAGCAGCTGTTTGAAAGTTAGGTCATGGCAGTGTACGTTCAGGCCATTCAGCGGTAGTATGACAGGCAAAGAAAAATAAAGAAATCATTACTGTGGCTTTGTTACATTGATGGAAAGCTATGGATTTGGAGCACATCCCTCTGGTTCCTCCAGTGATATTAAGGGATGTGTAAATAGGATACACCACTGCATGGTAGCTGCTACTTAAAATCAAAGCATGAGCAGTTGGACAAACATGCCTTGTAGCCAGATAATTTAAGGAAAGCAGAGTGCTACTTGGAGGTGTCCAACCTGGGGACATGGCAAGGTACTTTCATTGGATTTGAAGTGTACATTAAGATGTCCTTATATGCAAGCGACAGGACTACAGCCCTTATATGCAAGCACCGGGATTGCAAATGATTAGAAGGAAAAAAACATTCATTCCTGGTAGAAATTCTCCAAACAGCTGCAGTTAACATGTAAATGAGGTGCTAGAGTAACTAACTATGTGTGATGCTGGTAGAGCCCTTCAGGAAGAAACTCTTGGTCTGTACTGAAATAAGTGAACAATGAAGCCCCTCTGTGGCTAAGTGAGAGGAAGCATCTGAAGAGGGGTCTTGCCATTCATTCTACCTCATTACAGGTATCTGACTGATAGCAAGGCTGCATCTCAGTGCAGCGCTCATTAGTAAGAGAAGACTCTGACATTAGTTCAGATGTTGACCGACATGACTGGTAGTGTGAAGTCTGGTTTGCATTGTCAGATGGAGCTTTATCATCTGCATTGCAGCATGGTTGTTTGTTGTGGAGAACTGGTTTAGGAAGAGTGTGTTAAACTGTTTGCCAGGAGGTTTAATACCCACCCAGCCATTGTCTGATAGCATGGACCGGGGTGGCTTTCTTTACCTACCGTGTCATAAAAGGCCAGGTGAAAAGATCATGAAAAGGCAAGGCACATTTCCAGAGCTGCCCGCTAGAGCCCGGGACCTGCTCAATGCATGACGTGAGAGCAACTGTTTGAAAGTTAGGTCATGGCAGTGTACGTGTAGGTGCCGAAAACACGCCCATGTGCCCATGTAGCATGTGTCAGCGCAGCTCTCTGGCGGGACTAATGTATTGCTGTTATTATCCACTTTTTTGACCTAATGCCACACGACAGAAGGGAAAAAACTTGCATATCTCAGTTGTCCATCGGAGCATTAATGGCAGTTTGCAATTGTTCCGCATTAAAAGCTTATCAAGCACGATGTGGCCTTCCGGGGCTTTGTCCTTGGTGTGCTCTGGATCGCGCTGCCTGCATGCAGTTCTGCTTCCACCACTGCTAACAGCAGCCTCCATGGCTGCTCTGGAGGAACATAACAACTGTCTTCGTGCAGTGTTTTCCTCAGCAAGATCTTTTTCCAGCTCACCCATTCTAAACAGTTGATGGTTTCCTGTGACCTTTTGGACCTACACTTCAGTTTCTTGTACGCTACAACCGAGCTCCCTCTTCTTGCCTTGTTATGAGCCAGCACATGATGGATGAGCCCTCAGCATGCCTTGAGGTGCAGCAGGAGCAGCGGAGGAAGTAAAGACAGCAGATCTACTTCAGCAAATTAGCAGCAACAGCAGGCTCTGTTGTGGCAGTTCTGTTGAATGCCATCATTTTAACTGTTCACTATGGAATAGTTCCTAAATGGCATTTATATTTAAGTCAGTTTATTATATTATTCCAGCCATGCAAAGCTGTACTACAAATTTACCAGCTCAGGCACAAAATCTATTCACCCACCCTTTTCCAAGATGATGATAATGGACCCCCTCCCTTTTCCCTCCTTCTTCCCTCAAATGATTATATTTTGCTTGCCCATCAAAACAAATCACTCATCTTGGGTGAATAAAATTTTGCAAGGCTGCAGTATGCAGGATGACACAGTTTGTTGGGGTTTTTTTTTTCACATTTTTTGCCATTGCTCTCTGCAGAAGATTTCACGCTCCTTGCTTAATTTTTGTATGCAAACTATCTTACTGAATTCTGACACATGTCACTTTGATACAACTCTGAAAATACAACACCATTTTTCTTCTACAATGAATACTTTTGACATTCTTTTCTGATTATTTCTGAAACGAAACCAAAAAAGTAAATAGAAAAGGCATGGCTTAGATCGAGCTTTTCTTTTTGTGCCCCCAGTTTTGAAGTCCTTCATCAGGTTTTTGTGCTCAATGGGCATTTTACCCAAATAAAGTGGTTCCAACTGGCATTTCAGGGTGGTGTTTGTACACAGACCAGCGCAGGGCACTGACGGGTGCCTGGTTTAAAAGGACCAGCCTCCACCTGATGGAAAGGGCTGATGGCAGCTGGCCAGGATGCACCCTGCTCCTGACCTCCCCAGGCCTTCAGGTACCTCAATATCAACACAAAGTGTTTAACCATCGCCCGCTCGCCAGTGTCGTGCCGCGGCATGTGAGGGGATGTGGAAGGGGTCTCTTTCACTGACATGTTTCAAAAGGAGCAGCATGAAACCTGAATTACTGCCAGCATTTCTGGGTGTCCTATCAGCTGCCGGCCCTGCAGGTTTTCCTGCAGGAGGAGTTTTTCTCCCCTTTGTGAAGCAGCTCACCACAACAGACCTCCTTCCAACATTTGCCCCAAATGCATTGTTTTGGCCACTTTACCTGCTTCTTTTTCTATTCAAAAATCAACATGACACTTGCAAAGCAGGTCTTTTCCCCACCCCCTTACCACCTGCATCATCAGAGGAGCTAAAACATCAAAAATAAAGTAGTAAGTTATTTTAAGCCGAAGCTTGAAAGGGTATTAATTCAATGGGATAAACTGCTGTTAAGAAACTTTTATCAAGCAAGCTGGGCTAGGTGGTTAAAAGAAAAAAAAAAACCAAACTAAAAAACATACAGTAGGTAGCAGTTTATGTGTCAAGAAAACTGAGAGAAATTTTGACACTCTGATGTCTAGCAGATAGCACTTAAATCATTTTTCTCCAAACTTCAGTCATAAAACTTCAAAGAGTTTTAGCCATAATACAAATTTTTAGACTAAGAAGCGGTGTTTGAAGTTATTTTATAGGATTTTGCTGTAAGGGCTCCAATTGATTTGTAGTAAGATAAAAGAAGAAAACTTTATTTTCGAAGCTTTGTCGGAAAAAGCTTAGCTTCCATTGGCCGTTTTGCCAATATGCCTTGAGGGGATGATGATGTCGACACGGATATTATATGCCTATACGAACTGAACTGAGTTTACACCTCCTGCTGTTTGTGTTATGGTTAAAATCTGTCACAAAACTGGCAGTGATTTATTAAATGTTTAATGAAGTAAGACAAAAACTTCAAGAACTACAAACAGAAAAGTAGAACATCACATTAAAGTATAATAATATAGGTTACATTTCTGATTTTTTCATATTTCTTTTGCTAAAAATGTGAAAAACACAATTAGAAATCAAGGCAGTATCAAAAGATTACGGGGTGTCACAGATCAGTCTACCAAAGGTTGTGCTTCGCTCGTTCACTTTTTTCTTTCTAAACAGAGGAATGAAAAAAAGAATATAAAATAACAGTATGCTCACAAAAAAAAACCCTAACCCAAAGAAAACCCCAAGCCGGCATTATGGAGTATAAAGTCTCAGCCACAGAAAATTTTCTCTATTAAGTTTTCAGAAGAGCAATATCAAATGTGACTCGGTGCTATTCCACTATTACTGCATGTTGCAGTTCAAAGAAAATTCTGCTCCACGTTGCATGTTTAAATAATGTTTTTCTAATAAACCATTTTTTATTTTATCTAATGAACTTAATTGGAATTATTATTTATGTTAAAAATTAATTCCTGAATGCAAATCTCAAATTTATTTTATTTTCCAATAGCTTTCAGAAATTATTATTACTCCTGATACAGCTTTATGTTTTCTACATTATGATAAAAGACAATATTTGTATAAGCCTCCCATCTGTTGGCGTATGTGACTTTTAAAGCTGAGCAAGTGTACTCCTGCACTTTTTGGCAGAGGTTGTTTACATTTCCTTGTAAAACAGAGACTTAGTCTGTATTTTAGGTTTAATTATTTTTCATTGTAAAATGTAATTCCTGTTGTTTGACTTGCCTGATTATTTATGTACAGCCTGAACTAAAAATTCATTAAACACGGCAGGAGGGGGTTTAAGATTACAAATCCATATTTGTTCTGTTAGTTAACTCAAAGGACATCAGCCATCAATATATCCATACCACCACACTAATTCACCATGTGATTTATGGTGGACTTTGCTGGCGCTGTTATGCCTCATGAGCAGCTATAACCCAGGCTGCTCCTTAGGCTCCCTCCTCCTGGTTCTCCCTTTTGCTCACAGACATTTTCAAATCCAACACTTTCTTTCTCCAGGAAAGGCAGCAGAACAGCAGCAAGCAGCATTCCTCTCCAAGTCTAACTTGCCGTCTGCTTTCCAGAAGTGCTTGTCCTGGTCTGTTCTGATCTCATGCTCACAGACATCCAGGGTACCACCATAACCCCCAGCCTGCCGGCCCTGACAGAGCCAGCTACCCAGCTCTGAGACACTCGCTTTACGTTTCTGTTCCGCAGCGATGGGAACATTAATTTGTTAAAGAAAGAAGGTTTTCACACGGTGTAGTTAAGCACAACAGCTAATGCCATTGCCAGAGCCCTCCTGCCATAAATGACTCGACCTTTTTTTGCCTTCCCACCCTATGCAGCTTTGCAACAGCCCAGGGTCCAGCTCCGTTTGCAGGGGTTTTGGCTCTGCTGCTGTATTGAAGGCCCGCGGTTTTAAACTGCATTTTTGTCTCCTTTGGGATATTGGTAAATCAAATTAGCTGCAATAAACCCAGGAACTTCCCCTTAAAAAAAAAAAAAAACCAAAACCCAACAAACAATGCTTTAATTCTTTGGCTGCTGCTGCTTTTTCTCTGCTTTGCCAGGTGAAGGGCTGGGTGGCAGTTTGCCTACAAGCGCTCAACAGCCTGAGGGCTGTCACAGAGGAAAACCGTGTTCTGAGCTACTTATCAGGTAAGTTTAGAAGTTGGAAGAAAAGCTTGTAGTTGCTCATTTTTGCCCTCACTACTGGATGTCACTGCCTATGGCTAGTGCAGAAATATTCAAGGGTGCCATAACGCAGCACACCAAAAAAAGGCAAATGACATTGGAGATATCCTTAATCCCTGGCCTTATATAAACTAATCTGCCGGGGTTTTGAAACAGGTTTATTCTTTCAGCTAGTTTTTAATCAAGTGAGTCTCATATTCCCTGTAATATATAAACGATCATACAATAACTCATACTTCTTTTTTTTGCTTAAAGGGCAAGACATAAATACTAGCTGCATATTTTTTACTATCACATCTGACTCTTTTTCAGCCAGCTATGTATTGTCAGAGGTTTTCCAGCACATAAACCAAGTCCATGGCAATTGGCTCCAGGTGACTATATTCTCTTATTTTTTTCACCCCTAGTGTGTGTGTGTGTTTGTGTAATATAAACTTGCTTGTCTCCCCGTTTCCAGTCCTGTATTTCTGGGAAGCAATCTTTATGATGGCTACACCTGCTCTCTGGGACTCTCCTTCAGAGGCGCTGGAAAGAAGTGCAGCATTTTAGACTTTATTTCCATATTTTAAATGGATTTTAAAAAATATTGATAAATACTTCCTCTACTTCCCCTGGCCCCAGCATTTTTAAAAATACATGTGTTTGTTGATATAAAGGATGTATTGCCTTGAAAAAGGATTTCTGGACCCCTCAGGTCCTGGCAGAGATCTGGAGAAGCTAGTGCCAACTTCACGTTTCTGAACTATTGGGCTGCCCCATTTTGTAACCCAGGACACCCGCAGACTATGACAGAAAATAAAAACCATCTGCAATTTGTCTTCAGTCTCCTAGAAATTAATACAGAGAACCTTGTGTCCCTCTTGTAAAAGAAAAATGTGACACCTGCTTCTATTAAAAATGAATGATGTCCTTAAAAAGAAAAGAAAGGGAAAACCTTGATCCTGGGCCGGCAGTTCTGCGTGGCGCGAGAGATGGAGAAAACCTGAGCCAAAGCCCGGTCTTATAGCAGGAGTGCTCTGCGTATAGCCGTGCAATGCTGCAGGCCCTCAAATTCGGGCTTGAAATTAGTCTGTGCAGGATCTTTATAATTGATTTTTTGCAAAATAAACGGCATAGTGTGTAGACAGTGTACCATGCTTGCTAGCTGTGCTAGAGCCGTGAAGGTAACCCGTCTCCCCCGAGGGGCAGCTGCTCTAAGCGTGCTTTCATGCACTCAGCTCGGCGTTACTAAACTTGCAAACCCTCATCGTCAGGCTGTTAGTGCCAATGTGGCGATCCTTCCCTCCGGTTTCATCCATGGGACATCTAGTGGTGGGCTCCCAGATAGCACCGGGGGACTCGGACCCCTCGGCCGCAGCGGGGTCTCCCCGGCGGGGTGCAGGATGGGGCCCCTGGGCTGGGGCAGGGCTTGGTGCCTGCCCAGGGCAGGGGCGGGTCAATGCAGGGGGAATCAAGCCCCAGCATTTGCCAAGCTGGATTCCTCTGGCATTGCTCTCCTCCTCCTCCTCACCATAGCTGTGGCTGTAGCTTGGCTCAGGCGAGGCACCAAAAATGCGAACAGGTGGCTCGTCTGCCCGGGCACTGATATAGCCTCTGAAATTACTGGGAATGAAGGCAGGCAGTGTGTGACTGGGGACATTGCTAGGTGGAAAATCATGTCAGGAACATTTGAAAGAACATTAGATATATACGTAATGTAAAAAACAAGGTAATGAGGGGACTTGGACTTTGACTGAGCATTTTCTTTAGGAGGAGTTGTTTGGAGTGCAGTTGTTTTACTGGGCTCTCTATGGAAAGCATGTTCCACCACTAATGTATGTGGGGAGCCACAGACACTTCGATAGTATCCTATCTGGCCTATTAATGACACCAGCCCCTCACTTTTATTCTGTATATCATATATTTATTTTTAAGGAATGTAAAATTATAATGGGGCAGACATCATAGCTCTCCTACCCACAGAACCTCATAGAAAACAGCAGTGTACTTACCTCATGTATTCTGCAAGGGGGACCTCCACTGCTCTAGCCTACGCTTCTTGTGTACCCCAAATTCCCAGTCACTCTGAGATTTAGATGTGCAAGGTATGCAGTCCCAGCCTGTCTTTATAAAATAACAGCAAACTGATCCAGCAGTATTCAGCTTTCTTCAAAATTTAGTTCCCTGAAAGAGCTCCTGCTTATTGGAATAGATTTCAGAAACCTACAGAACCGTACTTCTCCCCTTGATTTTTGTATAATTACAGACATGAGTCCTGCGACGTGTCCATTAGCAGGTTAATGAGGTAGTAATGAGTAAAATGCCAAAGATTATAATAGATTTGTTTCAGCATGGAATGAAGCTGAGTGTTAAAATGTGATCTTTCCATGCCAGGATACCTGAGTGCACCATGTTAATTATTGCTAAAAGAGCTGGCCTGTGCCTCCTGATTAACAAACAGACAATTCCTTCAATAGAACAGCCTTCCTCTGGAAGGTGTCGGGGCGCATGGCTGCATGCAGCCCCTGAAAGCTGCCCACAGCTGAGCTCAGCGCAGGCAGACCCACAGGCAGACCCAGCTGGTCTGTGGGCTCCCGGAGCTGACTCCTCTGAAAGGGATGCTGATTTGGGAAGAGACCCATCCCACATCTTTTAAATGAAAAGATTCAGAGTACTCTTTCCTTCAGGGAAACTTAGGACATTTTAGGTTGGACTTGATGATCTTCCAGGTCTTTTCCAACCTTAGTGATTCTGTGATTCTGTGATTTACTGGCATGCCCAGTAAAGAGTGTAGCTATGTTATTTTACTTTGTGATTTTCACAGAATCAGAGAAATCATCATTTTGGCCCATTAAGACTCACACCTCTGTGTGGTATCATGCCAAGTCCTCATGACAGGGAGTAGTGAAGAAATCACTCGATGGTGTTTCCGACAGGGAAACTCCCCTTCCTGGGAGGAAGAGGAAGGGCTTGAAAAAGACATGACGTGGCTTCCCAGCCTTAGATCTACAGAAAAGGCTCTAACCCTTCAAGGAGGCAGTCATTTGCAGGATTTGCTCAGGAACCTTCTGCTATTAGCTCCTTGGCAGTCACTGCATTCTGCTCTACAGAGTACTGACTTCTGCACAGGTACCTGCGCCTCCTGTACTAGCATCACTCTCCAGGCCCCTCGCTGCTGGCTGTGGGTTAAAGAGCTTCAAAGTGCTCCTTGCCTGAGCCACATGGGGAAAGGTGCATCCCTTTCCCCTGTATTGTTGACGGCAAACTGTTTGCACTCAGAAAGATTTGGACTGGCACAAGAAAATAGGATTTTAAAAAAGAATTAGCAAGCACCACCAAAAAATTGGTCCTACCTCACATGCTGTTACTGCATATGCATACTGTATGTTGCTGTTGTACTGCAAGTATAAATACTCACATTCGCATTCGTCTTCCCGCCCCTGCTGGAAAAAGCCCCCTGAGCCCTCCATGAGATGAGGGAGAACTGGCAAAGGCAATCACCAGTTTCAAATCTGTGCAAAAACTATGTTTCCATGCCAGATTCTGGTGAGCTTCCTACCACCACCCGGGCAGTACTCAGAGCCGGCATGCTCCGCACGCAGACCCACGCTGGACTGCAGCACAGCACCCCTCCACAGCTACCTAGGCCCATGCATACACCCCAAAATGTGTTATGGGGACTCCAGCACTTTCATTAAATTCAGTGAATGCAGTAATATGGAAGGGTTCATTTTTTTGCACTAATAGATATTGAAAACAAATTCTGAAACCTCTTTTAGAACGTGCAGCCGTCTGTTTCCAGCCAGCTGTAGTTACAGTCCTGGTAACAATGTCAGAGCCACAGGCAGAGAGTATTCACCAATGACTGAAGTCAATATACACGACATCAATGAAGGTATTGCATAGATTTTTCTCAGGGAAGCAAAAAATTCACAATTTGAAGGGTTCTGGTTAATCCTGTGCTTGCCCTGAATTCAGGAACTCAGGGGCATCAGTTCGAAATGCCATGATTTCTAATAAACGTATTTTACAGTGCCTCAAAAACTTACATAAGAACATGCATGTTTCTATGAGAAGTGTTTTGTTCCTCCTGTAGGCTTTTATCTGGCTAAATCTGCTCAATATATTAATTAAATATAAACCTCAAAGCTGATCTTGCAGTGTTCATCGACCGATAATAGCTGATGCTCAAGTATCCTCTATTAAATGCATTGTTCTGTTTCCTGTGTAGCAGAATACACAACCAAAAGGGATTTGTAATTCATCTTCCTAATACTACCTCTAATAAATCCATGTTTAATTTGTTTATGTATTTATCATTTATCAATTTCAAACAAGTCAGGTTTGAAATCATGATTTGCGTACACCTTTCTCTCCCATGAAACCCAGCTGGAGCCACTGTCCTTTTGGGAGTTACAAAGTCTGAGGCATTTCTCCCTTCTTATTGGTGACCTCCTTGTTCACTGACTCCATAAGCTGTTGATCCTGCACTACGTTTCAGAGGTGAAGTTAATCTCATACCAACAGCTCATTCGTATCAGCCCAGAGCATCCATGCAAGTCCTCATTCCCACACCTTCGTGAAGGAACTGCCCCTTTCAGTCATGGTTAGACATGGTTGGTGTCCCTCCACTCTCAATATGAAGAGACAGATGCCTCAAGGCAGTTCCTCCAGGAACTGGCCATGGGCCTGTTGGGAAGAGGACACTGATAGCAGTGCACAGCAGGTTCAATGCTGCGTGTTCCAGGTAGACTGCAGGGGAACCACAAAGCTGGGTATTGCACAAAGGAATGTGCATCGCAAGTGCCACCTCTATGAAGGCACTGTGCGAGTGATGTAGGGTGTTATCTCACAGAATCACAGAATCACTAAGGTTGGACTGGACGCAGGCAGCTGGAGTGCCCAGGGCTTCCTAAAGACCTGTAATCAGAAGGGCTGAAAGTCCCTCCAGGACAGGTGGGAGGAACCTGGAGAGGCCTCTCTGTTTCCATTGACTGTTGAGGGAACCTCAATTGCTAGTTTAGACCAAGTACCTGGTTGCAAGTAAGATGGATTCTCCCTGATGTCATGAGCACACGAACTCATTACAAGGGTGAGAGCTTGCAGACAGTTAGGTCTTCTGCAGTAATTGCCTACTCTTACCCCCATAAATGCAAAGTACCTTACCCCGCAGAGAAAGGTAACCTTGCATTTACCGCAGTAAGCACTTGCACACATGCAATTACTACCAGTGCCCTGTAAGATTATCCCCTAGCTGTCTCATGGTGTCTTATTCAGGTGCCCATACTTTTAATCTCAGTGTCTCCTGGCTCCCAGTTTTGCTAATACACTGCCTCTTTTGCCTGCCACAGTTCACTGAGGCTGTGTACAGGTGTTAGATCCACCTGCATGAACAGCCTGAGGCTCCGGTCTTATCAAGTATAGAAAAACCTGATCCCCGTCTGTGCAATCCTCCACTCTAAATTCCTGCTGGCAGTCACCTGGTCTCTTAACTTCCAGTTACAGGTCTGAGCTAAAGCCCACTGAGGCTGTGGGAGCCCTTCCATCGATTTCCACGAGCTCTGGATCACTATTCCCTCTCAGCCACATATGTAGACAAATATCTGAACACCTTCACCCAAGTAGTTCAGATAATCAGAGTACTGTTGTATTTATATATGACTTTAAAAAGGAAAACATTTAGTGAGATTATTTATTCTATCTCATGATTAAAACCAAACCACCCCCTTCTGTGTGATTGGAAAGGGCTCAGAAGACATCTGTTTACCAATTTCCTGCTGGTAGCATCACCTCCACAGCAATAACTAAATCACCTTCACATTCCTCTCGGTGAAGCCATTAAGCCTAGAAACATGCTGGTTTTGGCAATACAGAAATCAAAGTGGTAGCACAGCAGAGAAGATCTGTGTTAAAGAACAAAAATCCACAGGCTGCTTCAAATATCAACAAGGAACCCTGAAATTTTCTATCAATTTCTTTTCATGGCCTTGTGACATTTTCAACTAAAAACTATATTGCTTAACATCAAGGCACTTTGAGAGAGCTTCAGTTGGAAAAGGTAATTTTTGAGTGAGACTCAGCAGAAAAAGGTAATTTTTCAGAGAGGTTCACTGGAAAAAGGTAATTTCAGAACCAATTGCTGCATTCTTTTGCTGTTATTTTGTTTCTTTTCTAAGTAGCCCTAATGTCATTCATGGGCACACTATGTCAATACATCAGTACTGGCTAAGTCGTTTGTGCAAAGTAAGTTTACAGAAACTGTAGCTTTAGGCTATGTTATTCCAGGACTGTGAAGATCAAACAATGCAATTTCACTTGGAAGTTTCATCAATTTTGCATCAATGTTGATGCCAGAGCAGGAGACCTGCTCACAGAATCATAATTTCATCCTGCTAAAACTTTTGTTTTTGATAGAGAATCTAATTTCATATGATGATAGGTTATGCAGTAATACCATGTATCCATAATACCAGTCTACCAGAGCCATTTTGCTTTTCTGTAAATTGAGCTGAAGGCAGAGAGGAATTTTTAATAGCCGATCTAAACCACATCAATTTATACTGTTTTGGGATATGAAGGGCAAAACACCCCAGTTTTCAAATGCGGGTGTTATTATATGTTATTTGTACAAGTGGAAGAACAAGAACAACAAAAAGCCCAGAGCTTTCATCTGTTTATTTTCTGAAAGCTTTGGAAAAGGAGTAATGTATTTCAGCTTTAATGGCTTGAAACAAAAATCTCTGAAAATTATCAGGCCCCTCATACACGTATCCTTTGATTGTAGCTCTATAGAGAAATGAAATAACTCTTGCAATGTGAGACGCGAAAGTTGTGATGTGAAAGAAACATTACAAAGCCTCACATTTTTAAGTAAAATAGCAAGAATAATGGTCAAAGAGTTAATTCCACCCTTTCAGTTATGCCTGCCTCCATGTCGGTTATCAGATTTTAATTCATTTCTTCTTTGCTACCTAAATAAAAATGCTATTCAGAAGAGTGTATTCCATGTTTAGCATCTGCACTGGGCATTGCGCTGGGATCCAGCACACAACATCCACCTTCGGTACCTCTGCAGTGAGATTTGCCACGGCAGAAACACGCTAACCCAAAGGCCAGGAACTGTCTTTGGTTTTAAACTACTCAACTTTCCAAAGCTCTATATTGGCTTTCTGCAGAAACAGGCACAGGTACATCCTTCAGCTCAGCAGCCACATGCAAGGGAGTAAACCACTGACTCCTTGGTGAGGAGCTTTTCAGAACCAGGAGAAGAGGGATAAATCCACTCCAAAGTCTCACACATCATTTAGAAATTATTGGTTCTATATCTTCTGCTATTTAGGTTCATCTACAGCTGTCACAGCGGTTTCCTTGAAGCACACAAACAGGGGTTTTCTTACACCGGGAGCTGTCAGGATACAGTATTGTAGTAGTTCAAACCCATTTTTGGAAGTTCAGCTTAGCTAAAGGCCATATTCATGAAAAAGTTATGTAGCATTTATAGATTTCTTTTTTTTTTTTTTTGAAAACTACTTAGAAACGTGTGGATGAACTTTTCAAAGTACAGTATACGCTTTTCCAATCCATTACACTTCTTTTTTCCCCTGAGCACCAGTAGCTACCTTTCTGCCACACTCCCAGGAATACACAGGGCAAAAAGGGGGCAGGAGTCATCTCAAAATCTATTCCCTCCTTCAAACACACAAGCAGTTGTACAGTTATTAAAAATAACCCTTCTGAAAAGACCAGTCCATAGTGTAGCTGGCACAGGCCTGCTGTGGCTCATGCTCTGGGCACTTACAGTACATGACTACGGTGCAACTCTTCCCCTCTGCCGCTCTGTAAAGAGAAACGCATGCCTGATGTGCCCCGCACCGTCCCGTCACCAAACACACAGAGCAAAGTTCAAAACTCTTTCCTAAAAGAAAGAGAACAGCCTGAAACTCCAGCCAGTGCTTAGGTAGAGGCATACTTCTTTTGTACGTGTACACATAGACAGAAAGGCTTCAGTCTGTACCTTAACTGTTTTTGGGGGCATTTTCTATTGTAGGGCTCGTTCCTTTCTGCAGCAAACAGCTGTAACGCTGGGGTTCTTAGCACACAGAGTCTCTTCCTTCTACCCTCACTTCTACTGTCCTCACATCAGGGCTTCAAGGGAAGGATTGGGATCGCTCACTTCTTCCAGGACCGTTTATATGCCAAAATAGGCTGCGCCCTTCTTTTCACAGCTGTTGGTTGATTCAGATTACATACCTTTCTAATTTATTTTTAATTTGAAGGATGAAAATGCCCCAGATCAGAAGAAAAAAAGTCAAACTAATCATCCCAAGGTAGAATTTAAAAATGCCCATTCAGAGTTACAAGCAAGATGGTAATTTCACTTCAAAAAAATTTGCTTCAAGGTGTGGGCTATGGGATGGAATATTTGGCCTTAAATGGTAAGAACGTCCCATGACTTGTTGCTGTTAACACTGATGAGCAGGGCGGGTGGCCAGCCTGCCCAAGGTCCACTCTCAATAAATTCCATCAGTAACATTGGTTTATTAACAGAGCCTAATGCAGAGCAGGGAGAGGTGCCACCAAATGTGGAGCATCCCCATGGTTCCTGCTGCTGTCTCCACTCCTCCTGGAAAGGACAGCTTTTGCAGAAAAACCTTTTGCCATGAAGCAAAATTTCCGGTGAGTCAAAGGGGGACAAGGGTGTCTCTTAAGATTTGTCAGAGCTAAGGAGGGCGAGTTCTCTTACTTGCTCTTTGGGTGGAAGAGCTGCAGGACCTCCCACTGCTGCTCTTCCCTGCACGGGCCGGGGTTGTGCTGTGTATTTGGGCAGTTGCCGGTCTATCTGCAGCCCATACTGCACAGAGTTGCTCGAAGGAGAGAATGAACACTGGGAGGACGATCGATTAGCAAGGGAGGGCACAAGTCTGCAGAACAGACTTAAGGCATTTTATTTTTGCTTTCTGCTTTCTTTTTATCTCCTCTTTCTCATGTGGCTGGCTGGGCTCCCTTTATTCTGCAGCTGTGGTGCTGAATGCTGATGACAACGTGGCATTCGTTTTAGGGGCAGTACATGCAGGCTGTGAGCATCTGACCTTCAGGAGGGAAAATGGGTGGATACTGTGCTTTTATGGCTGAAAGATATTGATGCTTTACCTCTTGACACTTATTTGGGTAAGGGATGTTGATATACATCTAGTCCTAATGTCTATATTTGAGCAGCACAAAGCAGAAGGTGTCCAAGGGAGCAGTAGCAAGTGTAATTGATAGTTCCTTTGTGTTTTAATGTTGCCCTATTTTTATGAGGTCTTCCTCAAATCCTGATGCTAGGTCTAGGCTGTTGATAATTTGATACTACTAAATCTCAGATGTGACACTATAAATATAATCCAAAGATGGGGTGATCCTGGGACCAAAACTTCATGTATTAGTGAAAAGCACCTATCGACAGTATGTGCTGAAAGTTTCTCCAAACTGACCAGCGCTGGAGACCCCCGTCTCTTGGGACACAGTAGGAGTCTCAGGCTTGGTTGCTCCTCAGAACGTGCCATATTGAATGACACACCAGTTTCACGCCATCTCAGCATGAAGCCAGCCTCCAGGGACGTCACCTGTTAATATATTCCTAATCAACATAAATAAGCGTGCAAAAATGCAGAGCAAAACTTTCAAGACTGGCAGTACTGGGCCTGCCTAGGTCAGTATCTAGTCTTTGACAACCACTAACAGAGAGCACTTAGAGGAAGCCAACATGCCAACATGAACTTGCCCAAAAAGGCTGATTTTGCAGAAGTGGTAACCATGCAGACACAGAGCATCCAAATATGCCACTCACTTTTGAAATCTTAAATACAAAAAGGATGCAGTTTAAGTCAAATCTAGAGGAAAATAACCATTTCATGGAATTTGAAATTTTATATTATAATATTATGTGCAAGTACCTTTACTATAAATAATAGACATGTACATGTGTGTGTATATGTGCATACACATGTGTATATGTATGTACACACACATTTAGATGTGTATGTGTGTGTGTGTGTGTGAGTATATATATATACACAATCGCAATAAATCCCATCAATAACAGGGGTTTATTAACACACCCTAATGCAGAACAGGGAAAGATGCCTATAATATGTGTATATAATATATATAAGGTGACTATATTTTAAAAATATATATATTTTGTATGTACGGGGGGGAAGAAAGAGAGTGTAAGAGAGTGAGAGAGAAAGGTTATATTGGAAATGCAAACAGACCACCAGCCCAGGGGGTGAGAGATGCTCCCATTACTTATCTGGAATATGCTGATGGCCTCAGCCCAAGTCCTGACAGACATGTCTGCCACGTCACTTCAGTGGCAAGGCTTGTCACAAATTGAGGGCACATTTGCTCAGAGACAGCAAATAAAGCCAAAGACTGAATGTCTATGGAAGCATTCTTACCCTGGCTATTAATTTAGGGTCTCTGGTATGTCCCAGGTCCATTGGCGACGAGGACTATCGAACTAGCATCTGTCAAACCAAACACTAATTGCACTGAGACAAATGGAAAAATACAATTTGCAGGTTTTGTCACGTGGCAAAGTATAGTATGACGACCTGGCTGAGAACTACTTGCCTTTGGTTTCTGCTTCCCATGGAAAGCACATTCTATTAACATTTATGTTTATAATTATCCTGCAATTTTATTTAGGTTCAGTTGAACAGAGGCAAAACATGGCACTTTTCTCACAGATCCGAGCAGCTGATGGGCAAAGGTTAATTTGTCAGTACATGGGCACATTAGCTTGTCACATCTGTTATTAATTGCAAACAGATATATTAGTCTAATTAAACATTGCAAGGGACTGACCTAAATTGTTCAATGGTCTGTAGCTACATATATTCTGCTATTAACACACTTCATGTTTCATGTTTAGCTTTTGCATACTGATGAGAAGTAGCATTCTTAATTGTAAAGCTAGTTATGTGTCTTGCAGTCACCACTTACTGCTGGTACAGTTAATGTGCTCCAAATGTAAAAATAAAACACATGTGACACAGCCATGTGAATTTTCAGTCAAATAGCAGCCATTCCTTCTCTGCTGTCTCCATTGCTTGCCTTCCTAAATGATTATTTTCCTTGGCAGCTGTCTAAGTGGCTTGTCACAGTCTAATTTCAAAACTCATTATTAGGACAAACAGTTGCAGCGCGTCAATAGCCCATCAGGATTAATTAAACTGGGAATCAGCAGCTGACTGTTAATCAGATCATTTGCAGCTGATCAGTGTAGGGACTATCATTAAGATATTACTGTAGTCATTTTTTATTATGTGTCCACAGCTTGTAACAAACCCAGTAATGACTTGATACAAAATATTTGCCTTGCAAACAGCAGCTTCTTAGCAAGTGTTGGGCAGTGCAATTACTGCTTCAAACAAGATAAGCTCCAAACTGTACATTCATGACCTGATTCACTTTGTCCTATTGGCTTTAGATGCTCCATTGCATGGAAATAAGCAAACCTCTCCTTTGGAGGAGGTGTATTTGGTTTTAAAGCACAAGATACCCAGCGCGTTACATCCTCTACTTTTGGTCTCACTTTGCTAAAGCACAAAGATTTTCCTGAAAATGCATGGAAGGAAATTTTTTATTCTAACACTCCTATTTCTATCGTAATTCTCTAGAAGAAAATGTATTTAAAATGCTGAAGAACTGTACCTGCACATATAATTTGTCACCAATATAATCTGCTACAATGACATGCAAGACCTAGGAAATCTGAAAATCACTAGTGAAAAAATAACTACAGAGAGAAACAACACAGAATCTTTCTTCATAAAGAAAATTAGCAGATATTTTTCCTAAGGACATATTTTGGCTAAGTACTTTCCAGACAAGTACATAATTTTTAACTTAATATAGCAATAATTTTTAAAAAGTTCATTTTTATATAAAAAGACTATGGTCTGACATGATTTGAAAACTGCCTTTAGCTTGTAGAGTGGCTTTTCACAAAGAGAGCTCTTGCTTCTGGAAATGGTTCCTTATTTACTCTTTGGAGTAAACCCAAACACAAGTGGGAAGTTAGCAACGGGCAGACACACAGGGAAGTTTATTCGTGATGGAATTGTCAAAGGAGAAGGTTTCTGTATCAGTTTCTTCTGTTGTGTGGACAGACAGATAGGGGACCACAGCAGCTAATAAAAGACCATCTGAAGGAGTAGAGAAAGACAGAATATAATTCAAAGAAAGTCCGTACCACAGAGGGTATAAAGCATCAGGATAGAAGCCTTCAACTTCATCATCACCTAAACAGAATCAGAGTCAGAGTGGAAGTGATATATTTACTCCTCTTTGCACTCATGGAAGGCAAGAAACAACCATATATTTATCTACTCTACATATGGTTATTAATAACAAACAGTAACAAAATGATAGACTATGGGATTTGTGGGAGTCCATAGAAAAAGAAAACCAGTCAAGCTGAATTTCCTGAGGAAAGTCAGTACCCCTGATATGGCAGGAGGAGACATCACTTTTCATACATTTCTACATGAAAACAAACAAGGAGGTATGAAAGACTGCATGTCTATGTGCACTAGACTCACAAATGTTTTTTTAAACATGCAGCATATCAATCAGCAAGCTTTCTTGTTCTTATCTCTGCAGCCCTCATGGAGCTGATGAGATATGCAAATTCCTCTGCATATTATTTTTGGTGATCAGTGGCTACTTTGAGGTGATGCCCCTGTGCCCTATAAATCCTCGAGGGCTCCAAAGAGCAACTTGGACTTTGCTTTGGGCCATCCTTACACCAAGGTTGGCTGCCCCAGAAGATGAAATGGCACAAAACAAACCACCGCCGCTAACAAGTTTTACACCAAACACAGAACCTGATGGGACCCTCAGGCCTCCTCCTCCCCCTGCAGCTGGTGGCTCACCACACTTCCAGGGCTCCAGCGGTCCTTCCCAGCCAGCGCCCATGCAGGGCGGCCACCAGCGTCCCCTCACTGGGTTTCATCCTTTGTAGTAGCCAAGATGAGAGAACAGCTAAGAACCGAATCCCGATGGTCAAGATTTCCCCAGGGCCCAGACGAGAAGAGCAGCGGGCGTTTTTCCCAGAAAATGGTGCAATTCGAGCATGTTGTAAAGGCTCCAGCCTTTCCGCTAAACTGCATTTCTGCACTTTAATCAGCATTTTTCCCGTTGCAGAACAAAGCCAGGGAAGAAGTCTACCCAGGACCCAAACGTCTACTCGGGGCAGCGACGCTAATTTTAATATGTGCCTGGTGGCTTCATTATCTGAGATTACAAAGATGGTTAAGTAAAATGACATACTTTATGTTGTTTAGCCAACAGAAAATACCCCTTGGTGTGAGGAGTGTAAGGAATGTGTCATTCCTCAGTATGTTAAGGCAGAAATAAGAAGCTGGTATTAGAAGAGGAAAAATCCCAGCTCTGCTGTTTCTTGCCACCCTATCAGCCTCGCTGCCCTAGGCAGGAGCCGTGTTTGCCTGCACTGGAGGGCTGCCCCCAGACAAAGTGCACGCAAGCGGCTTATAACACACATGCCCTGGGCACTGTCGTTTAGGTGACAATGAGGTCAACTCTTTACATTATGGATTTAAATAAGGCTCAATTTCTGACTTCTGCTGTACTACAATTAGAGGTGTTCACTATTAGGAGACATCTTGGGAAATGTGTGTCTTCCTTTAAAGTGTATGACACGCCTCTTCTCCTTGATGATAATCGCTGGAGGAGCTGTGGAGGCCATGGCGACTAATGCTATGCCCATATGTTCTGGATGCAGCCAGTAGCACAATAATTTTTTGTGGGCAATCTTTGATCAGCTTCTGACACTGATGAGATGGAAATTAAATTTTACATGCTCTAATGGCACTGTCTGGAGAGCGCATAGTGGAATTACAGAAAGAGACCCAGTGCAAGGAAATGTACAGAATCTGCCTTTCTGCAGCCGGCTAGAGCTCACTGGCTGGTACAATGCTTGTAAGGTGAAAAGGACCGACTCCTGCCCCTATTCCAGTCAAGTACTCCAAATGTATTCCAGAGAGTGACATATGAGAGAAATACACAACAAAAAAGAGATATGGCCATATGGTTTACCTTTAATGATTGGCCATGTAAGTAATGTCCATCTGGAGATGGAAAGCCATCAAGTCTGTGCATGATGGTTTATGTTGTTTTAGAAACAGATATGTATTTTGGATTATTTTTGGATCTGTGGGTATGCTTCAGGAATCTGTGTGTCTCATCCTGCTGCTATGAAACACAAACACCCATGTACAGCAACCCTTTTCCATGGAAAACTGTGCGGCGCTGCCTTTCTTTGAAATAGAAAAAGGTGTCTCATAGTCTACAGACAGCCGAACGGAGTCTGCTCTGAGGAGCTGCGTGTGTGCACCAGGCAGCAGCCCTGCTGCTTGCTGTTGTTTCTGCAGTTACCACCGCTGAAGCTACCACCCAGCCCTTCACCACATGCCTGCTGGAGCCATTTCTGGAGCAGAGCAACTCTGCTGCCATGAAGGGCAGAAAACCAAAGTGCCTTTGTGGATCTATGCAAACTCTTAGACTACAACACTGTTTGCAGGATTTCTGATGGAACTTACAGTTATTTGGTCCTTTCATCCTCTCCAGGCCTCAAGTGGACAGGATTCGGAAGACTAGACAGCCCGTTCAAGGGAAGTGTTCAGTGATACCAGAGAGACACTAAGAGGCATTGCCAAGGAGCAATTACTTTTTCCACTCCCGGACTCTACAGTTCTGTTACAGGGCTTTTCCCTGGCCTGTTTTCCTGGGGCTAGTGCAAGCAAGATATAGCCATCATACTGATGTTGCCGCTAATGAGAACACCTGGCTACCAGAGCAGTTAGCAGAAAACCCCTCACTAATCAGCTACATGGAAGCCCTCTTTCTCGCTCAGAAACAGCCTGACTTGGTTGTGTGATACAGAGAAAATGCTACTAACTCCTGAAAATGTAAGGAAAAGAAAAGTAGACTATCTTCTCTAAATTCCTGCACTAAGGCAGGATCTGGTATACTTAGATGATCTCTCAAAGATGTCTTTCTGTTCCTTTGGTGGCTATATTTAAGGTATGGTTTGCCTTTAGTGAATGGCTTAATTTTGGAGAACAGCCAGGGATAGCCAGGCCCCTGACTAGGCCAAAGACCCAGCATCTTCATCCTCCAAAACACAAAGCACATCCTGCCATACCCTGCTGTCGCATCTCACCACGGCAAGTAATGTTATCCAGGTAATTCAGCTGGTGGTGGGTCTGAAAAGTGGCATTAGCTCCCCAGATAGCTAATCTTTTGATATCAGCTTTAGGAATAAAATCTACTTGTCTAAAAAAGGCACACCAGTATTAACAACACCACCCTACTGAAATCCAAAAGAGAGTTAGCCAGGCAAATCTGAGGGAGATGACGAGCGAGGCTATCATCTAGCTCACAGCCCAGCAGGGACTAACCCACCATCGGCAGTGTCCTGTGGACCAGAGCACCCTGCCTGGGGTGTGGGAGACCTGGCCCTGGTCTTCCCCATGCTGGAAGCAGATCAGCTGGCAAATGCCCCTCCATGCTGCCTCTCGCTCTCCCATCCCCTTTTCCCAGAGGGGATCTGTGTTCCTACTGTGCAGAACAAGATTTTGGGAATCCCACCGAGTTATGTAGCATAGGGAAACCATTCCCCCCACATCTAATCCAGCCATACCCATCTTATCTTCAACGAGCAGCTAATAAAGATACCTTAATCACAGTCACTTGTAAGAAACATGTAGATTTTAACCTAAGCTCTATAATTGTAAGCATTTCTGAAAAGCAATTTTTTAGAACTTTGCTAAAGAGACCCAGCTTTTTAGGAGAAAATGCTTATGGACACATAGTCACAACCCAACAGGCTCTTCAGGAGAGGTACACCCTCCTCTCTGAGGGTCGGCATCACCTTGCAGTTTCTGGATTTCCTGGGCTTCCCTGGTTTCCAGGTTCCTTGGGAGTCTCCACTAGACACTTGATATCACACAGCCTCGTGCAGTTATGGAGCCCTGGCCAGACCCTGCTATGCAGAGAGCAGACCTCACTGGGGCTGCTCCCAGCACGCCTACAGTGGGACCAGACATGCCAGACCCTCAGCTGATATGCATTAACATGACACAGCAAAGCCACAAGAGCACTACCAGATGATCTGGGTAAAGGATTTCACACGTTGCCTAACATCAAACAAAAAATTTAGGTGACTCTAACATGGAAAAAAAAAAGTACTAAAAGTAATCAAACTGCAAAACTCTTCCTTTTAGGCTATTTTCAGTCTGGTTCTTAGTGTAGTCCCACAGTTTCCCCATTCCCAGTTTAAATGGTAACGAGGTAGGGGTAGGGATTACTGCAGATCTGCAAACCAGAAAAGGACCACAGGCTGCAAAGAGAAGACCCAGCCCATTGCCGAGAGAGAGGGTATGGGTAGAGGACAGCACAAATGCAAATGGCCGTACAGCTGAAAGGGAGCAAAAGCAAATCAAACATCAAACATTCAGAGATCAATCGTGAGAGAAGCTGGACAGCTGGTAAATCTGCTCACCCCTGTGGGGCTATTGCTTCTGAATCAGTCGGGGGACTTGGCTCTAAATTAGCAGGCAAGGTTTATCACTGGCGCTGTCTGTGGGGGGATGCCCTGCGCTGAGCAGCACTGGGGACTCGTGGGGAAAGGCTCTGTGTCCGTCCGGCTGGTTGAGTGGGTGCTCAGCATGGCTGCTGACGGCAATGCTTGGCCACACTCTTGCGATCGCTTGGTAAGAGCTTGCCCAGATGATGGCACTGCCAAGGGGAAGCACAGTGAGGCGATGCCAAGCCAGATAAATGTTCTGCCTCGCCTGTGTGTGGGTAATTGAAGTTAAAGTGTAAAACCTGGTCTATTACTGACCTTTTTAAATGTCTCCATCCTTCCTTTCCACCACAGCAGGCTGGTGCCCCTCACTGCAGAAGCCACATTTTTGTGACAGCTTTGCAGTGCGGTTATGATCAGGCAAATGACTGGAAACTAAAAAAAAGAGGTACCTATTTACCTGTACTTGTCCAACTCCTACGTACCTCAAATTATTTGTTAATTGCGAGTGTTTAAGGAGAGGTGAGGGAGAACTTAGTGCTAAGGGGTACTGTGAGCTAATACAGCAGAGCTGTGTTTTGACTCATGCACCATCGATATGGGGCTGAGATGTTTCTGATTCTGAATATTTATAGCTGTCAATGAAGAGTGTGCAAAGCTGAAAGAGCAGAGCGTGATTTGCAGTTAGCAGGGTGAGTAGGTGTTGCTGGCATCCAGAAAAAACAAAGGTGAGACTTGCAACTGGACCAAGGTGCTAGGGAAGGCAGAGATGGGCACCAATTACGGGAGCGGCTGAAGTCGTTTCTACAGAGGGGCTTCCCTAATTATACCTACACTTTACGCCTGAATAGCCCTGCCAAAATGCAACTACAGATCTCGGTCATTGTATTGTCCTAACAGAATTTTGGACTAGGTCACATTTTTAAAGAGGGAGAGAAATCTTTCTGTCATCACACATAAGGGAGTTACATTTGTGAACAGATTAAATTCTTGACTGTAAGTCCAAAAATACGCAAGATACAGTCCCTCTTTTATGCCCTCTCAAATGAAATGTGCTAATAACAGACATTAACAACTGAAGCCTTTTAAGATGAAAAGGACTCTGTATTTGTTCTCTTCATGCTTGTTAAATGTTTTATGGTGACGCTTATTTACTGTCAAGAAAATATTTCCAGTGGAGGCAACGTACATAATGATAAAAATAAGCAAGCACTAAAACTATTTTTTTACTGACCAGAGCACCTTCCAGCACTTCCCCCTGGATTCTTTCACACAAAGAACATATTGTCATTGGGGCCATTATAGGGCTGCGCTGCTTTGCTAGACTCGGCAGGACTCAAGGGAAACGGCTATAGATTGCAGCAAAAAAGTCCATCAGACAGATCGCATCTGAC